>NC_136756.1:26798421-27058421 GCF_936440315.1 Barbus barbus | reverse complement strand
GCTTGTAATGATTTGATGCTTTCTTGGTTTATTTTATCATGTTTAAAGTCATTGAAACATACAACTTTTTTTTTAATGCGCGTTCTTGGACTTTGGCATGAGTCTTCAGCAAATCTAATAATAGAATGCAACATCACTCAAAACATGTAAAACGTTTAATTTAAAGAAATACTTTTTTATTGAGAGAATGCATGAAATTGATCAAGTGTCAGTAAATGCTGTTCTGTCGAACTTTCTATTTATCAACAAATCATCATGGTTTGCACAACAATATGAAGCAGCACAACTATTTTCAACACTGATAATAATAAAAATTGTTTCTTTAGCAAATCAGCATATTAGAATGAGCTCTGAAAGATCATGTGACACTAAAGACTGGAGTAATGATGCTGAAAATTCAGCTTTGATCACAGGAATAAATTACCTTTTAAAACATTCAAATTGAAAACAGCTACTTTAAAGCTGCAGTCCATAAGTTTTGCCTCTTTGTCGCCATCTCTGTTTGAAAACATGGAATTGCAGCTCTGTGCAGAATTACCTTCCGTGTGTGGGGTTGTGACCCAGCATGGCTCCTGTGCGGATGAATCTAATGTTTTGAGGAGTGTGTGTGTCAGTCTCTCAGTCACCGCACCTGTGTGTATACTGTACTTCGGAATCACAGATTTTAGCCTATGTCTTGAAATATATGACCGAAATAAGAATTTTCACCATATATTGTCATCTGAACAAGTAACAAGTCTGCCAAGTTCTGACCAACTGAGGAACAAAGCATTACAATAAATCGCTCTACTGACTGCAATGAATTTTATGTATAATAATTTTCTTTAAATTTATTCTATATAATTTTAAAATTCCTTGTTTTTATTATTTTTATTTCCATGTTTTTATTGATTTTTAATGTCTATTTCACTTTGAATTACCACTGTGTATGAAATGTGCTATATAAATAAACTTGCCTTGCCTTGCCTTACCAATGGTGATTTAAATCTAACGATCAGTTAATTAGCTCATATCACATCAAACTGTGCAAAATTATTATTATTGTTATACTTTATTCTCAAATTATTAATGTTAACATCAGCATTGTGTGACAACGAGTATATTGTGAATTAGCATGTAGATTTCAATTTCTGTACAGTATAATCTCTAATTGTCATACCAATCGAATTTCATATTAAGAAATTATTTTAACCCAAAAAGCAAACTATGCTTCCTTCGAACTGGGTTTCTTTCAAATACAAATCTTGTGTAATCCTTACTAGCTGGGACAACTTCTTTATGTTTACAGACATGACGTAATGACACAGCTGCATGCTTGAATTTCCCGCAGAAACCTACCCGTACCATTCAAATTAGAAAACGTCTCGGGCCAGCACAAAAACATAGCAACAACTGGGGAGATTTCCTCCAATGGCTGGAGCGGTCCACATAGATCTTCAAAGTTTGGACAGGACAGAGCATGTGAAGCCTTTCATCCTCGCCTAAAGCAAAGGGAGGAGGAGGAAAAGAGTGAAGTGTGACCACCTGAGAGCGAAACGATGCGGATAAAACCTTGGGAACATAGCCAGGCCTAGGCCGTAAGGTGACCTTGACCAGACCCAGGGCGAAGTCCATACACATCTCGCTGACAGAGAGAGCTTGCAAGTCCCCAACTCTTTTTAAAGACATTAGCGCCAACAAAAGAGTAACTTTGAGAGTCAGAATCCGTTCTGGAGCTGACTCTAAGGGCTCAGATGAGGCTACCATTAGACCCTCAAGGACGATGGATAAGTCCCAAGAAGGAACTCCAATGGGGCGTACTGGTCTCAGACACTGGACACCATGCATAAACGCAGAGACCATCCGATGTCTCCCCAGGGGAACCTCATCCAGCTCTCTCCGAGCAGCGATGGCCGCAACATAAAGCTTAAAGGTGGTAGCAACTGCCCTTGCTGCAAGTTTCTCTTGCAGGAACTCCAGCACTGAGCCAATAGGGCAGCTAACTGGTTCCACTGCATGGGCTAAACACCAAGACACAAAGACCTTCCATTTGGAAGCGTATAGCTTTCTAGTGGAGGGGGCTCTGGCACTAGCGAGGAAGATGGCTTTCAGCTCCAGGCAGTTTATGTGCCAGGAGAGGTACTCTACTGTCCAAACTCTGCACGCCGGCCTGCCCTTGAAGACGGTGCCCCAGCCTGTCAGGGATGCGTCTGTTGTGACAATCTGCCGACGTTGAATCGCCCCCATTCTGACTCCACTCATATTAAAAGAGTGCGAAAGCAACTGCACGACACCCTTACTAGGCGAGTGGCTGGTCCTGTGGAGCAGACCCCTGAAAGTTTCATCCACCAAAGGAACGGCCTCATGTGGAGCAACCCCAGGGGCAGCACAGGGGAGTCTGCGGCCAGGAGGCCTAAGAGCCTGCGACAAGTGCTCACGGAGACATGATGGTCTAGCTTGAAGCGGGCCAAACTTGTATTGAGGCTGGAAATCCGGGCAGGAGCTAGACGGGCCTGCATTTGAACGGAATCCAAGTGAACTCCCAAAAACACAGTTTGTTGAGAAGGGGAGAGAACACTCTTCTTGGTGTTCATTCTGAGGCCAAGGGCACGAATGTGGCGGAGGACGGCATCCCTGTGACTACTCACTGACTCCCTGGAGTGGGTCAGAATGAGCCAATCGTCCAGGCCTCAAAGGGGCCAGAGCAGCATCCATGCACTTTGTGAATGTCCTCGGTGCCAAAGCCAGGTCAAAGGGAAGAACCTTGTATTGGTAAGCCTTCCCTCCAAAAGTGAACCGAAGGAACTTCCTGTGCCGCCGAACGACCTGAATATGAAAATAGCCATCTTTCAGGTCGACAGTGACAGATTTGAGTGAGGAGAGTGTGTCAGAGGTGGGCAGAAACATTTGAAGGGTCTAGCCCTGCCTCGTGAGGTTTCTGGGAAAACTCTCATCAACCAGACTCAAGAGTCAGGAGCGACTCGATGGAGCTGAAGCGGCAGGCCTGTCGGGGGGGCGGGACTTCCATGAAGGCGCCAAAGATGGCGGGAGGTGAGAGGCTAGCATGTCCTCGATCACCGGAATGACGGTATAGCCCTGCTCCACAGAACCCACTAAGTTGGCGAAGTCAGCGGCTACTACTGCAGTCGCCGAAGTCCAAACGAAGAAATCCCAAGAGAAAACGTTTGAAATCAGGCCAGAAAATCGAAACAGAAGGGCTAATATGGCCGCTTCGTGAAGGCAGAGAAATCTGAGGAGCAGATGGTGCATTCGCCAGTATAAGGAGGCGACGTGAGAACGTCGAGGACAGCATCCGTGCCATCAGCCAATGAATTGGCGTGATTCTATAAGGGCTTCAGACAATCGGCACACCCAGGGGCGTTTCCCAAAGCGTCTTAGCTTACACAGCGTTGAGTGAACCTATATAAGAGAACATTATTATAAGATAACCGTTATGAATCGGGCTAAAGCAAGGTGATAATTCTGAACACTGGCTGGTTATGTACATGCTCAAATCTTGATTTCGGATCATTTTCAACCCAAAAAAGTTATGGACTGCAGCTTTAAATTGTAATAATATTTTAGAATATTATTGATTTTACTGAATTTTTGATCAAAAATTGCAACTTTGGTGATAATAGAGCCTTTAAAAAAAAAAAAAAAAAAAAAATATATATATATCTGACCACAAACTTGTCACTAATTAATCATTTAAGATGAAAAGTGTGAAATAATAGCAGGCTCCCAAGATAAGCTGAGTACTGAGGTATTGGTCCAGTCATGTGATCATAACATAGCCACCACACAGTTTCTTTGCTCTGTTAATCAAACAGTACATTCAAAACACCCGCATGGGAAATTTGTATGATTTCTATCGCTCCAGGGATCCAACAGTCAAAACCTGTGCATTAACCTGGACACACTTACATCTCTGAAGTGGCGGAGGATCTAAACAAGCTTCAGGCTTTCTGCTGCGAGCCTAAGCCTCTGAGTCAATATCAATACCTCCTCTAATATTGAAGTGTTTTTATGAAATTCCTCTCACAGTTCAGCAGCTGGAAATGAATTCTGCGGTAGGCTCAAGGAGGAATTGCAGGTCTCTCATCCTGTCTAAGGCATGTTTGGATGGTTCCTCTCCTCTGAAATAGTGCTCTCTGAACCAGAACGCAGATCCAAAATTGAACTCTGAACATTTCCAATAACCCCTGCCATATTTAATCAGTCTATAGCGACCTGATGCCACCTGAGGAGGAATGGTTTTTTCTCTCACGTTAAAGCGATGCTTATTGTTCTTTGGGAAGACGTGGTAAATGACTAATCTAAATTTTGTTAACTTTGTTTGTGCTGGGAGCCTGTCAGAGTGCTGGATAGAAGTATAATAATGATAACCAATAAAAGGCAATGCCATTACCCACCATCTATCCATCTATCCATTCATCTATCCATCTATCCATCTATCCATCTATCTATCTGTCTAATATAATATTATATAATATTTTGTGCTGTCAAGCAATTAATTGCGATTAAATTTGCATCCAAAATAAATGTTATGGTGTACATAATATATGCGTGTGTACACCATATATTATGTACACCATAACATTTATGGTGTACATAATATATGGTGTACATAATATATGCGTGTGTACTTTGTATATTTATTATGTATATATAAATATACCCACACACAGTATATATTTAGAAAATATATATACATGTATTTACATGTATATATTTATATAATTTATATTATATATAAATATTTACTATAGAAACATAACACATTTTCCTAAATATATTCATTCATGTGTATTTACATATACATAATAAATATACACAGTACACATATATTATGTGCACAAAAACTTTTATTTTGGGTGCGATTAATCCCGATTAATCGGTTGACAGCACTAATAATATTATAATGTGTCTTTACTGTCACTTTTAATCAATTTTGCATCCTTGCTAAATAAAATGATTAATTTCTTTCCAAAAAAATTAATACAATAAAATTAAAATAGCACTCACATTTTTTTCCCCCTGCTGTTTTAAAAGCATCCAAGAAGTCTAAAAGTTTAACATTGGTAGCCATAAAATCTTCCAAATGAGCTCCTGCAGGAACATCAAATCACAAAACGATGATCTATTTATAGTGAGCTAAGAACAATGCAGGTGTATTCATCTATGGAGTGAGAGACAGAGAGAAATCAAGCGAGATTTCGAGAATGATTGGTGTGTAATTGAATGGTTGTTCTGGAAATTTCCTGTGCTGGTTCCATCATAGCTGAGATTTCATTGTAATGCATGGCTAACTCCTGCCATACCAGGACCTAATCAGAATTAATTCAAACATGGTGGCCTGCAGAAATGAAAGCTGCTAGAAACCATCAAAATTTCTCTTTCGAGCAGAAGAGACAGCTGTCGAGAAAACAGGACGCTTTTTCCCATCAATCTACGTGCTTCCTTACCAAAAACCGCGGCCCGTTTCACATGAACGGAATGGAAAAGAGCACTAACATCTTCAGATTATTGATCTTACATTATGGCAGACATTGTGTATCTGCAAACTCATAGATAATAACCAAAACAATCCAAGGTTTTTATTTAGCACAGTGGCTAGATTAACAAATAAACAGATGCCACCCGATCTAAATATTCCCTCACAGTTTAATAGTAATGACTTTATTAATTTCTTTACTGATTAAAATAGATAACATCAGCAATACAATATCAAATGTAGATTCTACTGCGTCTAGTATTTCAGCTTCATTCATCGCACCCAAAGAAAAACTGCAGTGCTTTACAACTATAAGACAGGAAGAGCTAAATAAACTTATCAGTGCATCTAAACCAACAACATGTTTATTAGATCCTGTATGGTACCCACTAAACTACTGAAAGAGTTGTTACCTGTAGCAGAAGAACTGCTTCTCAGTATTATTAACTCATCGTTATCTTTAGGTCACGTCCCAAAACCATTCAAGCTGGCGGTTATTAAGCCTCTTATTAAGAAACCACAACTAGATTGTAATGAACTGGCAAATTACAGACCCATTTCAAAAAAAAAAGTTGTGTCTGCTCAATTGTGTTCCTACTTGCAAAAAATGATCTCTATGAAGAATTTCAGTCAGGTTTCAGGCCTCACCATAGCACAGAAACGGCACTTCTTAAAATTACAAATGACTTTCTTCTTGCTTCAGACCAAGGCTGCATCTCATTGCTCGTATTACTTGATCTTAGTGCTGCGTTCGACACTATAGACCATGACACACTCATAGATCGATTACAAAACTATACTGGTATTCAAGGGCAGGCTTTAAGATGGTTTATATCCTACCTGTCCGATCGCTACCACTTTGTTCATTTAAATGGGGGAGTCATCTCAATTATCACCAGTAAAGTATGGAGTACCACAAGGATCTGTCCTAGGTCCTCTGCTATTTTCAATATACATGTTGCCCCTTGGTAATATTATTAGAAAATATGGGATTAGTTTTCATTGTTATGCTGATGATACTCAACTATATATCTCAACAAGATCAGATGAAACTTCTCAACTAAGTTAATAAATTGTGTAAAAAATGTAAAAGATTGGATGACCAATAATTTCCTCCTATTACTCATAGATCGATTACAAAACTATACTGGTATTCAAGGGCAGGCTTTAAGATGGTTTATATCCTACCTGTCCGATCGCTACCACTTTGTTCATTTAAATGGGGGAGTCATCTCAATTATCACCAGTAAAGTATGGAGTACCACAAGGATCTGTCCTAGGTCCTCTGCTATTTTCAATATACATGTTGCCCCTTGGTAATATTATTAGAAAATATGGGATTAGTTTTCATTGTTATGCTGATGATACTCAACTATATATCTCAACAAGATCAGATGAAACTTCTCAACTAAGTTAATAAATTGTGTAAAAAATGTAAAAGATTGGATGACCAATAATTTCCTCCTATTACTCATAGATCGATTACAAAACTATACTGGTATTCAAGGGCAGGCTTTAAGATGGTTTATATCCTACCTGTCCGATCGCTACCACTTTGTTCATTTAAATGGGGGAGTCATCTCAATTATCACCAGTAAAGTATGGAGTACCACAAGGATCTAGTTACATTTAGGATTGATTTTAAAGTACTTTTACTCGTTTATAAGTCACTCAATGGCCTAGGACCTAAATATATTGCTGATATGCTCACTGAATATAAACCAAACAGACCACTCAGATCATTAGGATCGAGTCAGTTAGAAATACCAAGAGTTAACACAAAACAAGGGGAGTCTGCGTTTAGCTATTATGCGGCCCGCAGCTGGAACCAGCTTCCAGAAGAGATCAGATGTGCTAAAACATTAGCCACATTTAAATCAAGACTCAAAACTCATCTGTTTAACTGTGCATTTGAATGAGCACTGTGCTATATGTCCGAACTGACTGCAATGAATTTTATGTATAATCATTTTCTTTAAATTTATTTTAAATCATTTTCTATATCATTTTAAAATTCCTTGTTTTTATTATTCTTATTTCCATGTTTTTATTGATTTTAATGTCTATTTCACTTTCTTTTATGTAAAGCACTTTGAATTACCACTGTGTATGAAATGTGCTATATAAATAAACTTGCCTTGCCTTGCCTTGCCTATTAAATTCAGATAAGACAGAGATATTACTTATTGGACCAAAAAACAGTACACAGAATCTCTTGGATTACAACTAGACGGATGTACTGTTACGTCCTCTAAAGTCAAAAACCTGGGTGTTATATTAGACTGCAACTTGTCCTTTGAAAATCATATTTCCCATGTTACAAAAACAGCATTCTTCCATCTTAGAAACATTGCCAAGCATCGAAACATGCTACCTGTTTCTGATGCAGAAAAGCTAGTTCATGCATTCATGACCTCTAGACTGGACTATTGTAATGCACTGCTAGCTGGTTGTCCTGCATCTTCAATAAACAAGCTACAGATAGTCCAAAATGCAGCGGCTAGAGTTCTTACCAGGTCAAGAAAATATGATCATATTACCCCAATTTTACAGTCTCTACACTGGCTACCTATTAAGTTCTGTATCATTTACAAAATATTATTACTTGCCTATAAGGCCCTAAATGGTTTATCTCCTGCGTACCTAACTTGTCTTCTACCACGCTACAATCCAACCCGCTCCCTAAGGTCTCAAACTCTGGACTTTTGGTAGTAACTAGAATAGCAAAGTCCACTAAAGGAGGTAGAGCTTTTTCACATTTGGCTCCCAAACTCTGGAATAGCCTTCCTGATAACGTTCGGGGTTCAGACACACTCTCTCTGTTTAAATCTTGATTAAAAGACACATCTCTTTAGCCAAGAATTCACATAATGGATCTTATAATCATTTAATGCAGTTATATCTGATCAAATTTACATTATTATTATTATTATTCTTTAGCTTGGGTTGAACAAATCATTTTTGCTTAGATGGTACAGCAGCTACACTAATTATGTCTCTATTTGTTTCTGTTCCTGTCATGGGATTAACATCCTGTGGTAACTAGGAATTACAGAACCTTCAGTCTGGATCCAACCCTTAAATGATCTGAGATGACCGAACAGCTGAGAAAAGATAATGCCAACCCCTCAGAGGACATAGAGAATTACCAAATTTTGCCATAAGTTAAATATATTAAGGTTCTGCAACATATAAATATATTGTGGAAACTTAATTTCCTGTAGAGCTGCCTTGCAACGATTTGTATCGTAAAAAGCGCTATACAAATAAACTTGAACTTGAACTTGTGTGGGTTGCATTAATGACAGATAAAGTCCTTCATATGTCACATAACCATCTGTCCGATTAATTGTACTACTCAAAGTGCTTTGACGACCAGCTAAACTTGAACTGCCATCTGTATATATAAACACAGAGCACACTTATGTTCAGAGCTAGCGTCTTGCTAATGACATGCATTACTTTTAATGCCAATGAAGCAAAATTTAGTCCCAAATCCTCACACCATAATACATCAGGACCTTTTATTTTTAGGTTGACTGACTCTCAATAGAGTATTGTTTATGTAACCGTATTTGACAGTAATCGGTAATTAATATACAGTACAACACATAACATCATGAAGTAGTTAAACATATTACGGATTCAAAATACAATTGTTACTGTAAAATACATAATTGCATACAATAAAGAAAAAACATTCATTAATAACAAAAACATATACTGTAACAAACAATTAAATTAATTAATAAATAAAATTAGTTTATTATTATTATTATTACTTTATTTTTATATTATAAACATTAAACATCAAAGAAAAAATATTATATCATGGTTTCAAAATAAAGTTGTACTGTAACATACATGACTACATTAAATTATAAAAAATAAAGAGATATTAAAATTGTACTGTAAAATAAACAATAAAATTAAAATTAAATAAATTAGGTTTTATTATTATTATTATTATTATTATTATTAATAACATTTACAATAATAACTATTTCTCAGAACAGTAAAATTACAATACTAATATATTTGGCTGCCTTAATTTCTTTGTTTTCTAATGTTAAACCAGTAAGTTTTTATTTTTATTTTTTCGGAAAACCAGATATTTTATTAAACCAAATATTTGTAATATTTTAACAGTGCTTAAAGCATAATGTCTGACCTTTGGGTCTATCTGAGGCTGAGAATGAGTGAGATTAAAATATTTACATGATTGTCACAAACTCCCTGCTAATGTATTGTTTCAACATGCATCATAAAATGCCTCACATTTTAATATTTCATCAAAGGACCCACACACATTTGAGTTTTCGATGTCCAGTGGCCCTCGAATCACCCCTGATGCCCACTAAAAACCACACAGCAAGCAAAACAAGCAATTAGCACACACTTGTGCAAAAATACAGTATGTACAATATCTTCCCACTGTCCCAGAACCCAATGCTTCTAACCCGTCACTCTGTGTGAGTGTGTGTGTGTGTGTGTGTGTGTGTGTGTGTGTGGGAGGTTCATCCACTGGTGTAGTGCAGGAAAGGGTCCCAGCAGGCAAAGGAAAGCGATCCGGGTGTCACTCTGTCAATATCTGACACGCGTTACACCGCCACTTTCCACCTCAGTTTCCATGGTGATGACAGCAGACTGAAGACTGTATGTCTAAATCTATGGCAATAACTCTTAGAAATTAGAGAAATTAGTGCTGGGCGAGGGTGAAGGATTGAAGAGGAAGAGTACAGAGGAGAGGAGAGGTCCTGAACCGCCGCCAGCCTCTTTTGCTTCCTGCTCTGCTGCACTAATGGAGTGCCTTGTGTGCTCTGAGGAGGCTTATGGAAGCTTATATGCTAATGTATTTATCCTTCATGGAAACCGCAATATTTACGCAGGATTTTCACGCCAGGATCCCACTCCAAGCCTGCTTTACCCACTGTGCTCAGCTATTTAAGAGCTGATCCTCTGCGTTCCCGCCTCTAATGGAAGACACTTCCTGTTCCATTACAACAGCGGGGACTCCAAACAAAGTCATTCAAACTCTCCAGTCTTCAAGTCGATGGGAAACTGCATTCACGACGCCAACCCATTAACTGCCATAACGTGACGCACTTCAAATGTATTACATTGAATGAAGAAAGAAAAAAGTAATAATAATTGATTCAAGAATAAACTTGTAAAAAATATAAGATTATAATAAAATAAGCATAAAATAAAATGTTTGTAAAATTATTCAATTCTATTAATAATAATTTTGTATAGCAATTTTGACAATGCATATTGTTTCAAAGCAGCTTTACAAAGATGTATATTTCAAGGCATTTCTAGTAATAATTTGTGGACAAAGTGAAAGTCATGAGAAAAAAGGTTATTTATAATGTTATTATAATTACATTTTAAAGAAAAACATTTAATTTTTAAATAACAATACAAATAAATAGGGGGCAGTCGTGGCCTAATGGATAGAGAGTTGGACTTGTAACCCGAGGGTCATGGGTTCGAGTCTCAGGTCCGGCGTACCACGACTGAGGTGAGACCCTTGAGCAAGGCACCGAACCCCTCAACTGCTCCGCATTGATGGCTGCCCGCTGCTCCAGGTGTACCTGGATGGGTTAAATGCAGAGAACGTCCCTTTCCCCCTTCCCCTTTTTGGGGGAAGTCGTGGCCTAATGGTTAGAGAGTCGGACTCGTAATCGAAAGGTTGCAGGTTCGAGTCCCCGGCCGGCAGGAATTGTAGGTGGGGGGAGTGAATGTACAGCGCTCTCTCCACCCTCAATACCACGACTGAGGTGCCCTTGAGCAAGGCACCGAACCCCCAACTGCTCCCCGGGCGCCGCAGCATGGCTGCCCACTGCTCCGGGTGTGTGTTCACGGTGTGTGTGTGTGTGCATTTGTTCACTACTCACTGCTGTGTGTGTGCACTTGGATGGGTTAAACGCAGAGCACCAATTTCGAGTATGGGTCACAATACGTCACGACTTTAAAAAAAAAAAAAAAAAAAAATATTGAATAATACAAATCACAAAATTATGTGGAAATTGGAGGATTGAATTATAATTCTATCATAATTATGATATTTAATTATTATATTAATTAAAGATTAATGTCGATGTCAAATAAGGCCTATTAGTCTCAAAACCATAGGCGGAGTTTGGGGGGGGCCGGGGGGTGGGGGGGGGCACTGAACTCTCACAACTCGCGAATCTCAAAGTATCGCGTGAGTGGACTCTCTTCTCGTTCTCTTCCCGCTTTCTGCAAAGATACGCTAAATGAACAAAATGTATATTCGTCGTTTTTTTAATAAACCCACAATAAAAATCGTGGAGGTCTCTAACTTTGACACTTCTCAAAAGAGGCGGATTCTTCTACATTAGGTAAGACATAAGTTTTTATTCCACTCTTTGTATAGCCAACCAGTCGTTGTTGTAAATGTATTTTAAAGGGGCTATGTGTAGGTTTTTACTTAAAAAAATCTTTAAGATAAGAGTTTTCATTTGTCCATTTATGAGCCAACCATAATGTAATAGGAAGAATGACACCTTGACTGTCCACCACGGTTGCCTCTATCAGCCTGTAGGCTCAGTTGTGTCTGGAAAATTCACAAAATGTGACGTCATGCGCGTTCTCGTCTACAGCGGCAATCGCTAGCGGTAGTGTTTGAAATGGACTCTGTGGACGGAAAGAAGCGACCAGCCTCCAGCACAACCCAGACACCCACAAAAGCTCATCGTTAGCTTAAAACAAAAAACAAACAAAAAAGCCTCATTTAGTGCGCACCGAGAACGAGCATGAGACTGGCTGCAGTTCCTCTAACGGCCACTGGTGTCAGTAACTGTTAGAAATTTCAGAACTTACGCAGTACTCCTTTAAATGAAGAAGAAAATATATAGGCTATAAATAATTGAAAATGTAGAAAATATGGTATATGCAGTGTGCAAAAAAATAATAAAAAATATGGTATATACGGTGTGTAAAAAATTAAAAATCAGAGGAAAATCAATCAGATGAAAGATTATGACAAAAGATTTGTTTTTAAGAATGACATGCACCATTGAATCATTGACTATGAGCAGGAAGGTGAATTGACTTTGGGTACAAATCAAAACGAATAGGGTTCAGCTCTGAGTCAGGAGGAAATATGGTGGTCGCTGTGACGCACACATGGGCAAATGTTCTCAAAAGGGCACAAAAAGCCAGGGACGGACGATTGTTGATGCGTCGTGTGAAATCTGCACCAAGCTAATGCAAATAAGAGAACGAGTTATATGTACGTGAAGCATCAATAAAAAGCCTGATCTGGAGTCTGAAGGTCAACACAGCTGTGCTTCATAATGAGCCAACGTTATCGAGCTGAGACTCTCCTACACTGCTACAGCCAAATCCATACACCAGATCTCAGGGCTGCTGCAGGTTTTATGAAGGTCCATTTAAAACCTTTTCTTTTAATGACCAATTGAAGAAAAGTTAAGGAATAAATTAAAGGGAACACAACAAGTCAAGATGTTCTCTAGCAGTTCTCAAGATGGTTAGGGAGCAGACGGAGAGCAACACTGCTTGAAATTAGAACTTTTATTTTAGCAATATTGAGATACTATAACTTTCTGAATTAGTATTTAAAGTTTTATATTAGTTTTTATTTTTATACTTTCCATTTTCATTAATTTTTAGTTGTGTGTTTTATAATTTTATTAGTTTTATTTAAAAGACTTTCTGCTCTGATTTAACACCTTTTAAGGCTTTAAACTGTGGAAGGGTGAATTAAGAGGTTTTTAAGACCTGCATAAACCCTGATTTCTACAGTAAAGCCTTACACAGCTGTTTCTGCTGGATGGGAAGCGGCACCAGAGCCCCCTTCATAATATTGATGTGGCCGAAAACCAGAGTAGACAGGAGATGAAGCAGCCAGATGTCCTTGTGTTATGATATTAGCACAGAAGAATGGGCCGCTGGAGTGGATTCTGATATGAGAGTAGGATGGGCCGTGTGATATGGACGCATGGATGCATGGATGGATGGGCTGATGTGGGATTACTGTGAACAAAAAGCTTGTGTGCACAATACTGGGAGAATGATGGACCAATTGAGCTCCTTCTGGAAACACACTTACATTACGTCAGCGGCACATTAGATAGTTATGACCTACGCCATGTGGCACATGAGTCATGCTACCATTACATCCACCTACAAACAAGCAAGACGCATGGGAAGCAGCATCTGACAAGCCTTCAAGAAAACAATGGGTTGCATTTTTCCCTCTGGCATCATTTAATGGATGCTGTTTGAAGAGCCATGGAGAACCTGCTGCTGAACTCCACTGCACCTTCACATTTAAGCCCACATAATGAAGCATCTACAGAAACAACAGTGGCTGACAACAGGTGCTTTAGAATGTCTTAAATGTCCAATATCAAAACATAGAAATATATTAATGATATCTAATGAAGCACTCCACTGATGGCCATTCAAAAGCAGCCATATTTTTTGACTAAAAACATAATTTGCATGTATTTCTTTTTTTTTTCTTTGATATAAACCTCAGTAAATGTTGTTTCAAAAATATAAATATATTTAAAATATATATATATATACACTCCTCAATTCGAGGGGTGAGAACCAGGAGGGCGTAAGTGACATTTCACCAACTTTACAGGAGAGGCAAAACAAAAAATTTACCATAGTTTGATCTGACTTTGTTTACTGATTTCAATTGTTTAATACAAATTTGTACACTCCAGGATGACAGTACTTTTGCCAGTAGAAAGAGCTCATTAAGAGCTGTCATTTGATGTATATATCTCAATTTCACCAAAAATGGTTCTCACCCCTCGATTTGTCATTCGCTTTGGATAAAAGCGTATATATATATGTGTACACACACACACACACACACACGTGTGTGTATATATATATATATATATATATATACACGCATGTGTGTGTGTGTGTGTGTGTGTGTGTATGTGTATGTGTATATATATGTGTGTACATACTGACAATCTTTATTTAATAATGGTCCAAACATATGTTGTAAAAAAGCATCCAATTGTGTCTTGCAAAACTGAAAATTACATACATTTATTTTATGATAATGTGGAGTTTCTAAGAAATCACAGGAGATAACTTATCGGTTCTGTCTACCTTGTGGGTGGAACAGTGATTTTATAATCACTGCTATTATTATTTAATGTTCTCTCAACCCTCTACACTTCATGCCGAGCTTCTCAAACTACAGCATTATTGATTCAACTCGACACAAACAGCTCTAGAGAGGAGATGAACTTTATAGAAACCGCCGATGTCTGGTAGAAAGAACTTTGTAACTGCTTTCTGTAACACTCTCTGCATAATTTCCTGCTGATGTGAGATTTTTGTTGTTGTTGTTTGGAAATGAAAGAGTTTGAGGTGATACGTAGTCTACACATTGAACATTTATTTAAACTAAACAACAAATATGCACTGAGCAGCAATCTTCATGGCCGGCCTAGTGAGGTCACAGTCACAACCATCGGCTTATTAACATATGACCTCATACATTTACAAAAAAACACCTATTGGTAAAAACACTAGAGAAATGGTAAAAACAAATAGTCATGACAACTAAATTACAACTGATTTTAGAACAAAAAACAGTATAAGTGGGAAAATAAAAAGAGCACAATGTGACCCTATTCAAGGCAAAGAGCAAATATTGTCTTTTTTTATAATCATAAGTAGCGTGTGCACTGGTCATGATATGAGCCGCACACATCTGGTCATCCTCACACCGTCAGCTGCTGTTCTGGGCGCCGGAGCGATCTAAAGCACAGCCTGAAGGAAGCTCATGGAGAAAACACACCTGTACTGAGCTCAGAGTTCACACCACCGCCTCATACACAGCTCGTGTCCAACTCAATCATATCATACACACAGGTCACAACAGCAGCGACTGACAGACGCTGTGACGGTCTGGAGATTCTGTGCTGTTTGCCAGCTCGAAATGTTAGGCTTTATGTGTCAGAGCCACGGTCAAGTGCTTAGTGCATTATCTGACTCATCTCGTCTATATATATATATATATATATATATATATATATATATATATATATATATATATATATATATATGCACACACACTGCACAATGCATTTTTTATTTTATTTACAACAACACGAAAAGTTTGATATCCGCAGGAAATTATGCAGACAGTGTTACAGAAAGCAGTTACAAAGTTCTTTCTACCAGACATCGGCGGTTTCTATAAAGTTCATCTCCTCTCTAGAGCTGTTTGTGTCGAGTTGAATCAATAATGCTTTAGTTTGAGAAGCTCTGCATGAAGCATTGAGGGTTGAATGAACATTAAATAATAATAGAAGCTATATATAAAATAAGCATTCCACCCACAAGAAGAACCAATAACCTATCTCCTGTGTTTTCTTAGAAACTCCATATTATTATAAAATAATATAATACAATGTTTCTATCTTTTGTTTATAAAAATTTATCATTTCCATTTTTGCACAAACACAATATTGTTTTTTTTCTTCTTTTTTCTCAGTCAGTACTAGCAAATGGGTCATTTTTAACAACATATTTGGGCCATTATGAAAAATATTTATATTGAAAATAATAATAATGACAGTTTAATTTTATATTCATTCCTTTTTATTGTATTTATATATTTATTTATATTGATGATAATAATAATAATAATAAAAAAATATAATATTCATTATTTCATCATTTTAATTATGGCACCTGTGTATTTAAAATTGTATTTAAATGAATAACTATTTAAACATACAAACAAAAATAACTAACTAACTAACTAAATATTTATATTTATTATTATTTGTCTGTGTAATAGGGATGGCCAGTGTCATACCAATCCAGCTAAACAGGCCGACTTAATGGAACATTAAAATAACATGTCATCTCTGACATATCATTTCGCCAACAGTCAACTTTTGGTTAATTAACCTTTCCCTTTAATTAATTGATAGTATTCATATCAATGACACACATGCAAATCATTAACGCTGATAAATGTCTCGAGTTGCATGGAAAGGCTGAACTAAGACGCACGCTCCCACACCTTTGATCAATGTTCGCTTTATTCAATGCATCATCCTTCCTCTAATCTAAGACGTGACCACAGTTCAGACTAATTTAGATGAAGGAGCAGGATGGATATTCTGTCAGGCCAATTCACTATTAGACAACGCTGGGTGTGGTCGACATCGATGGGCTAAAATAAAAGAGTCATAAACGTCCCGCCCACACAGTCCAAATCAAACCATGGTTGGCCACTTCACCTGTCAATCATACTGACTCATCCCACACTCACTAAACACAGCTACTTGTTCTCTTCGGCCACAGATGCGCTTCGCTCTTTGGAGAGGCTCTTGACGCGGAGGGATGGGAGCTGAATCAGATTAATTAACCTCAGCAGTTTGATGGCCGGATCTGTCATTCCCACTGTGACAGGCACCTGGCTATCTTTCGCCTCAGACTGGCAGTCCCATCGTGCAAATATGATCCACCGAAAGGTCAACACGAGTGTAGCAAACATAAAATCTGCCGGCGTTCTGTATGACACATCCGTCTGGACAGACATATCTGTGTGTGTGTCTCTGTCGGGATACCTGCTATATCAACACCAATGCAGCGATCTGTCAGTCTGACTTATAAATAGCCTCCACATTTAACACAAACCAATGCAGGTAAAAATGGCTTTTTCTGCTGTTTTGTTTTTTTTTTCTGAAGATTTGTAAGATCGCTAGTCTGATGTGAACAGTACAAACTGTACAAACAACAGTACAAACAGTCTACTATTACTTCTAACACTTGCATGATTCAATTTTGCAATCAGAAGATTATCCAGGATGATTAAAGGTTTTTGTTTTCTCCAGAAATCTTCAGGGTGACGCATATATATGTGGAAATTTTAACACATTAAGTCACCAAAACAAACATACATAAAATCACGATTTTGTAATGTGAAGATTCACAGAGATGGAGAGTCATATATGACACACATATGAAAGGAAAACAGCTAAATAATTCAACCGTCATATGGACAGAAATATATTTTTTATATTGTAATAAAAGACACACACACACAGAGTATATATCATTTTACTAACATGTTTGAAAATGTTATATTTGGAGCAAGATACTGTATATTTTTATGTTTTTGGAGGAAGTCTCTTTTGTTTACCAGGGTTGCATTTATTTGATCCAAAATACAGTAAAACATAATTAAATCTAATTTCTAAATCTAATTAATTTATTTCTGTGATGCAAAGCTGAATTTTCAGCACCAATACTCCAGTGTCCTTCAGAAATCATTCTAATATGCTGATTTGCTGCACAAGAAACATTTATGATTATTAGCAATGTTGAAAACAGTTGTGCTTATTAATCATTTAAATCTTAATAAATCTTTTGCAACATTATAAATGGCTTACTGTCACTTTTGATCAATTTAATGCCTCCTTTTTGAATAAAAGTATTGTGTTTCAAAATAAACAAATCTACATGTAAATAAAATGACAAAATATAAATTTTACTGACCCCAGACTTTTAAATGGAAGTCTGTTTGTTTATGTATTTATTTATTTCTAAAAATACAACTCTCATGCTTAGCAAGAAACATCATTGAGAGGTGAATCAAAATGTCAATTTTTGCACTGAAAACCAGCTTTCATGTACAAATAAAATATCATCTCTAAAATTGTGAATAGAAGATCATCTAAATCATGTAATCTTTTGATTAATTAATAACTCTGCATATGTTTTCAAGCTTCATCAAATATAAATCAATGTATTATTAGTTTTTCGAGCCTCTACATAGTAGCTCAACCCATATTCATCCATTTTTAAAGATTTGCCATAGCCAAGTGCAAATGGCATGATTTGGGTTAGATCTTATTTCCAGTGTCAACTCTTTCCCTTTACGCATCTCTTTGGCTTATTTCTCTCTTCAAAGACGATTTAACTTTCTGACGCCCTGCAACAATGATGTTCATATGGCTTCTCAGTTTCTCATTTTCTGCTCCCGTCCTTGGAGAATTATTCCAACTATTCAAACCAATTTAGAGGAGCTCAACTTGCATTTATTCTCAAACAAGTTTCACTATGATGAAATGAACACAAATGATCTCCTTTGACCTTATTTTCCCCCCAAAACCCTCTTAGGAATATTAATTGAAACCCTATAATAGAGCATTCCATCCAGGAAAAAAACCCCTGCTGATGTAGGTCATTAGAAAACGTCTCGATAAATACAAATTATGCGAAGATTAATGTTTTTCATCCTGCGTTCTCAGCGAGGGTTTTATGCGGCGATAGAGCATTAATTGCAGTAGAAGCGGAAAAATGATACACTATTATTTCAATAATCACTGAAGTTTTCCTGCTAAAAAGAGCAGCTGATAAATGTAAAACAAAGCTGTTACAACAATAGAGCCCAAATAAGCTCTGACAAAAGAAATTATTCCAACGATGGAAGGCCAAAGATTAATTGAAATATGTGTACGTGTGAAGAAAGTCAATGTCGAGAAAATCTGGAGAATTAAGGCTCAGTGATATTTTACTTGGCAAATGCAAATGTCCTGGATTGGAAATATGGCTTTGGTTGCAAATAAAGGGTTTATATAAATGCATTCCACTCAATTAAACAATATTTTAGTATTGTAGCCGGTGATTTAAAAAATTTTATATTTGTGTTAAAGCCAAGTGGAAATGGCTTGATTTGTAATAGATCTTATTTTTACTGTCAAATCTTTCCCTTATGCTTTCTGACACACTGCAACTATGATATTTTAATTTTAAATACAGCTTCACTTCAACCTTCTTGTAAGATCAGCATCACAATCTCAACAATTATGCAATGCAATAAAATAAATACAATTAAAATAAACAAAATAAAACAATTAAATCAAAACTAAAATTATGTAATAGTACTGTGAAATAAATTAAAATAATAAAAAACGATGTAATACAATAAAATGCAATGCAATAAATTAAGATATAATAAAATCATGTAATACAGTACAGTGAAATATAATCTAATTACTTATTTTTTGTAATGTAGTTATGTAAATAAAATGATATCAGAACCAAATCTAAAATCAAGTAATGCACTGCAAAAAAAAATACAAAAATAAAATACTATATATATATATATATATATATATATATATATATACAGTGCCCTCTATAAGTATTGGAACAGTTAAGACAAAATTGCTCTGTTGGCTGTGGAGTCAAGACATTTGCAAACATGATTAAAAGATAAATATGAGACAAAACTAAAGAATGTCACATTTTATTATTAGCCGTTTCAACATATGTTGAACCAAATAAAAAGAGCAGCACTTTTAGAGTTCATCCCACTCATTAATGTGAGCATAAGTATTGGGACAGTTGAACATAAGGCAGATATAAAAGCTTAAAAGCTATTATTTAGTTGGAAATCCCTTGCACACAATCACAGCAGTGAGTCTGTGACCCATAGACATCACCAGACTCTTGGTTTCATCCTTTGAAATACTTTTCCCAGCCTTTAATGCAGCCAATTCCAATTGTTGCTTGTTTTGGTGAGTTTCTGCCTTTACTCTCCTCTCCAGCTGGTGAAATTCATGTTCAATCAGATTTATATCTGGAGATTGACTTGGGCAATCTAAGACTTTCCATTTCTTTGCCCTTATAAATTCCTTGACTGAACTGGCAGGGTGTTTTGGGTCATTGTCCTGATGCAATATGAAGCACTTCCCAATGAATCTGGTGGCATTTTCTTGAATATTGGTAGGCAAGATGGTTTTGTACCCTTCCAAATTCATTCTGCTACTGTCATCATACATTAAGTCATCAGTAAAGTTGAGAGGGCCTGTTCCAGAGACAGCCATGCATGCCCATGCCATGACACCACCTCCACCAAGCTTTACAGATGAGGCTGTATGCTTGGGATCATTGCAGTTCCCTTTTTTTTCTCCACATTTTTGCTTTCCCATCACTTAGATAAAGGTTAATCTTTGTCTCTTCGGTCCATAAACACAGTTCCAAAACTCTTCTGGCTCACCTTTGTGCTTTTTTGCAACCTCTAATCTTGCCTTTCTATTTTTGGTGCTGGTCAGAGGTTTGCATCTTGCTGTGTAGCATCTGTAATTCTGAGTCAAAGTCTCCTGAGGACAGTAGATTGTCAGAGCATCACCCCAGCTTTCTGGAAGTCGTTGTTGATTTTACAGACACGTCTTTTAGGGTTCATTTTCACAGCTTTTATGATTTGCTACTACTGTTGTTTTCTCAGCTGATCAGGTCGTTGCTGGTGTCGCTGGTGGTTTCCAAACTCTTGATTTCTCCATACTCTTTGTTTTTGCTAGAGCTCTAACTGACTTCCTCTTTTCTTTTAGCATCCAAATTGCTTGCTTTTCTCTCAAAGTCAGCTCCCTCATCTTCATCCTGGTTTGTGTGAGTCATCATCGAATGCAAGATTCAGAATACAGAAGTAATGGATATAACTGATACAACACATTCCCTGCTTTTAATATCTGAAGAATTAATGCAACAGGACACAGCTGATCACTTAGAAAGACCTGTGAGGCAACTGCTCCAATACTTATGCTCACATCAGATAGAGGGATGAAACTCTAAAAGTGCTGAACTTCTTAGCTGGTAAAACATCTGTGTGTTGAATCATCCAATAATAAAATATGACATTCTGTAGTCTTTAATCATATTTGTAAATGTCTTGACTCCACAGCCAACATGTATGTATGTAATGCAATGCAATAAAATTAATCAAAAATTTAAACATTCGAAAACAAACTACAACAATAAATGCAGTGCAAAGCAATAAAATCAAGCATTTTATGTTTAAAATAAAATAAATACTTAAATCAAATATTTTATTTATATTTTAAATGTGTAATGCAATGAAACAATTTAAAATTAAAATGAAAAACAGAAAATAAAACTATGCAATGCAAAAAAAAAAATTAACAATGGAATACAATGCAATGCACTATAATAAATTCAAAGAATAACTAACTGAGAAATAAGGCTCAGTGACATTACTTGTCTTGGATTGTAAATACAGCTTTGGTCACAGATGAAGAGCCGATAGAAATGCATCCCACTCAATTAAACAGCATTTCATTATTCCAGCCAGTGACCTTAAAAACGCTAACTTCTCATCTTGTACATCAGTGCATGATTACCGGCACTTCAAACACGAGCTGAAACTCCATTACGGGTGCCAGACAACATTGAGCGTCGACATCACAGTCCGAGACATGAACAGAAGGGGAGTCGAGAGTGACAAGATGCCAGATCACTTTCAATTAATAATTTGCTTGGACAGCCGTGCGGGACGCTCTCCGCGGAGTTCAAACCGCAGCTGACACTGCAAAGATAGCGGAGGGGGCAAGGCCACATATCAAAATGTATCAAAGGAGAACAGCAGGAGATAATTGGCAGGGGACCGTGTTCAAATTGACAGTTTCCTTAAGTCTCAGATTAGGCTTTGCCTCTATTGCGG
Source organism: Barbus barbus (assembly GCF_936440315.1). NCBI lineage: Eukaryota > Metazoa > Chordata > Actinopteri > Cypriniformes > Cyprinidae > Barbus > Barbus barbus. Next base: position 27,036,432 of record NC_136756.1, on the reverse strand, counting down.
CGGTGTACCAGAGAGACAAGAGACAACTGTTTTATCGCGCTCCACCGGGAGGATGATCTGAGGGCCGCTTTGTCAAAGACGAGCAAAATAATGTCTGCAACTTCTGGCTGAAACGCAGATAGAGGAAGGAAAGAAACAGACTGTGTTTGACCCGGAGTGCCACCGGCGTGATATTAGTGCCGATCAGGGACCTTATGGGGTCTGAGTTCCTGCGGTTGTGCTTGACATTTTCAGCCGGGTCCATTTCTGACAGTCCGCTGTGGGAGACGGGGTCAATCTACACTTCTGTCATGGCCTGGAAAGTGAACATTTCACTTCACACGAATGCAGAAAACATGTATGGGGTTTTTATCAAGCTGGTGTCTTATAGTGTCTACGACAAAAACTAACATTGTGCAATGTAATGCAATAAAATACAAATTATTAAAATTAATAACGGAAACTAAACTCATGCAAAATGCGAAACTAAATGCAATGCAATAACATGAATTCAAATAATAACTGATTCAATAACTAACTAAAAATATTCAACACAAACAAACAATCATTTTAGTAGTCGTCAAGTACTCTGCACATGGTAGTATAGTCTGACCTTGCTGTTGAAGCCTCAGGCAGTCTGAGGGCCTGGGGCAGATGCCAGTTATCCTGCACTGTCCATTGGAAAAGAAGGATACTATGACCCTTAGGACACCTGGAAGCTTGTTATATCAGTCTGCTTGTCTGCATAATTTCACAATGATTTTTGGATTTTGAGATTTGAGATTTGAGATTTTGGCTTATGGTCTGGTTAAAAATCTTTCCATATCTTGCCACCGTAGGTTATGCCAGTGGTTCTCAGGGTCATACGCTCTATTAACAGAATACAATCAAGCAAACTGCTGACAAATATGAATAGAATCATGCTGTTGCGTTTGGATTAGTGCTGTCAAACGATAAATCGTGATATTTTTATATATATATATATATTTATTATGTATATATTTAGGGAAACTATGTTACTTTTATATATTAAACATATTTATATGAATATAAAGTCGTGGCCTAATGGTTAGAGAGTCGGACTCGTAATCGAAAGGTTGCGAGTTCGAGCCCCCGGCCGGCAGGAATTGTAGGTGGGGGGAGGGAATGTCCAGCGCTCTCTCCACCCTCAATACCACGACTGAGGTGCCCTTGAGCAAGGCACCGAACCCCCAATTGCTCCCCGGGCGCTGCAGCATGGCTGCCCACTGCTCCGGGTGTGTGTTCACGGTGTGTGTGTGTGTGTGTGTGTGTGGATTTGTTCACTACTCACTGCTGTGTGTGTGCACTTGGATGGGTTAAACGCAGAGCACCAATTTCGAGTATGGGTCACCATACTTGACAAAAAATATAAAAAAAAAAAAAAAAAAAAAAAAAAAAATAAATATATACATGTAAACACATGTAAATATTTTCAAAATATATACTGTATGTGTGTGTATTTATACACACATAATAAATATACACAGTACACACATACATTATGTAAATAAAAACTTATTTTGAATGTGATTAATTGTGATTTAATCGTTTGACAGCACTAGTTTGGATATGAAAAATAATATAATAAATGTAAATAGAGTACCTACTGTATAACAACATATTTACTGGGAACCCCGTGCCTAAATCGTTTCAGTAAGAAGTGGTTTTATTGCAATACAAACATCATTATATCTTTTTAGTCAGTTGTGTGCATTTGTTTTTGATCTCAAACGGTTGACTGAATGCCAGACATTTTCACAGAGAAAACGTACTTTCTGACAGGAGCTCTGTGGTATTTAGCCATGTTTTTTAATTAAAGGAGTCAGTCACACAAGACACAGTCTTGCATTTAAAAACAGCTAGATGGACCGCAACGGAACAGGAGACATGCAGGGTCTTAAGACATGTTTTTAAAAGTTTAACTAATTTTAGTTTAACAGCATCTTAAAGAATTGCTCATGACACAAGACAATGAGCAGCAAAACGTGGCGCGCAACCAAATAAGTTCATATGACTGCTACGGGGAAGTCGTGGCCTAATGGATAGAGAGTCGGAACCAAATGTCGTGGGTTTGAGTCTCAGGTCCCGCGGGGATTGTAGGTGGGGGGAGTGAATGTCTTGCGCACCTACAATACCAAGACTGAGGTGAGACCCTTGAGCAAATCACCGAACCCCCAACTGCTCCCCGGGCACCGCAGCAATATGGTTGCCCACAGCTCTGGGTGTGTGTGTTCACTACTGTGTGTGCACTTGGATGGGACAGAGCACAAATTCTGAGTATGGGTCACCATACTTGGCCACAAATCACTTCACTTCATGATGTGCATATGAGCAGACTATTAAAAACAGTGTAACCTGAATGCATAGATACTACTGTTCAAAAGTTTGGGGTCAGTAAGAACAAACTAACTTCTGCTCACCAAGGCTGCATTTATTTGATCAAAAATAGTCAAATTATAAAAATTTAAAAGCACTGTTTTCTAATTTATTTCTGTAATTTATTATTTCTCATTACTCGAGTTTTCAGTTTCACATGATCCTTCATAAATCATTCTAATGCTTAAGAAACATTTCAGATTATTATCAATGTTGAGAACAGTTGTGTTGCTAAATAATTTGTTTAAAATTTTTATTTTTACAATTGAATGGCATTAATTTGAAATTGAATTACAAATATCCGAAGGTCACATTTGAGCGATTTAATGCACTGAATAAAAGTATTGTCTTTCAAAAAAAAAAAAAATTATCAGTCATTCTAATATGCATATTTACTATGTCGAAAACAGTTGTGCTGTATATTTTTGTGGAAACTGATACATTTTTCAGGATCCTTTGATGAATAGAAAGTTTAAAAGAGCAGCATTTATTTAAAGTATACATCCTTTGTGAAATTAGAAATGTCTTTATACTGAGACTTTTGATTAATTGAATGCATCCTTGCTGAATAAAAGTATTAATTTATTACTGACCCCAAACTTTTTAATGGCTATGCGAAGGGTATTTTGCATATTTTGTTCCTATTTAATTTGACCTCTGGTGACCCCTGGGTTGCCAAATCTTCAATAATGAGTGCAACCGCATATGCAGCTTTATTTCAAATAAGTCTGCAAAACGCCAACGTCTTGACTGCTGGGCTTACATTGAGCTTTGGAAATGTTCTGCATTAATGCAGCAGCAGGTTTTGCTCTCCACCTCACATTTTCATATACCATGCTGTTGTTTCCCTTTACCCCGGGCTAAAGCCACAGCCCTCCGCCGTACCTGTCCTACCTGATGTGAATTTCTTATTCCACCAAAAGCCTCATAAACATTGAATGTTTGCCACCACTACTGAAAAAAAAAGATGTTTACTGAAATGGGCTGCAGTGAGAAGCGTAACATAGCAGAGACTTGGGCTGCTTTTCCCAGTGCTGAGGCCGTAGCACACTGAGATGTGAAGCATCCATTTTACTGATGGGGGATTTTATAATACACGCTGACCTTCATATCATCGGAGGGCCGTGTGGCTGGAGTAATGGATTAGAGTGGGATATGTCACTCTGCCCTTCAGTTCAGCTGTGTCACACTATCACTCATACTTTGCTTTCTTGCACTGATGCACATCGCTAAAACATGCAATTGAATTGCATGTTTAAAAATATGATTTACAATGCCAACAGTTCGCAATAAAAGACTTCAGCAGCTTTTAGTTGATGCTATATCTTAAAATATTCAGCTAGTTTTGCCCTAAAAAAGATTTTTGCTGAAAATCCTTTACCTAATTTGCAGTTCCTGATCAAAAATGACCTGGTTTTTAAAAACTGCTTATAAATCTCTTATTAATCTTGGATTCAATCTCTGTCTCAACTTGTTTCCTTTCAATTAGCACAGGTTTTTAAAATATTGCTTGTAAATCTCTCATAATGCTATATTATCACTAAAACTTGGACCCAGTCTCTTTTTTTCAATTATCACGTTTTGTATTTCTTTTTATAACTGATTTATCATTGATTTAATTCTAAAATATAATTTATAATGCCGACAGTTCACAGTAAAAAAAACTTCAGAAGCTTTTAGTTGATGCCATATCTTCAAATTTTTAGCTAGTTTTGCCCTAAAAATATTTTTTTGTTGTTGTTGAAAATCCTTCCTGGTCAAAAATGGCCTGGTTTATAAAAATACCTTGAAAACTGATTGGTCTCATTGATCTGAGATTATGCACCTCAGTGTTTTGGCAATGTTCTCTAAAAAAAACTAAAGATTGGTGATAAAATAGCATTTAGAGAGTTTTAAAAGCATTTTTTTTTTTTGTAGTCCAGTCATTTTTGACCAGGAATACCACAAGATTTAAGATTATGTCCAAAAAAGGTTGTTGTTTTTTTTTCTGGAAAGTTGTTATACCCTGTGTGAGTCAGTAAATTTAAAAATTCATTCAATTTTAGTCAAATTTGATAACATTAACTAGCATTTTGGCAAAAAAGAAAATCCTCTCCAGGTCAAAATGTCCAGAACACAACATGATGGTTAATGAGAAACTGCTGAGAGCATACAGCTTTTTAGCCTTTATATACTTTTTACCTCATTAGACTGAAACATGCATGCTTTAATTGGCACAAAATGATTAACTGTAGTAAAGACATCTTAGAAAGATTTTTCATGCTCCAGTCTCATTTTCCCCAACATTTTGCAAGGACATGGTAAGAAAATCAGAAATGTTGAAATTTAAAACGAGCAATTGTTTAGTTGTGAACAGCAGAAGTGCTGTAAAAGCCAATGATGCACGACGGGCTGCTGTATCGTCTGCATAATTTGCGACTCTAATTAAAATGACTTCAAAATGAATTTCACAGTTGGGAGAATGGACAACAGTAGTTTCTGGAACGTTACCTCTTGGGATGCATATTCCTCCTACGGACACGCTGCATTGGGAGATGTTCAAATACAAACACATGCATGGTTACATCATGAAACGCTCAGTATCCACCTACTCAAGAACACACACCCATCCACCTCCATCCGACAGGGATTCGCTGAAAGGCCAAGCGTCTACTAAGAGCCGTAATCAGTTAAGTTAGCATTCCGTTGCAAACACTGCAGCACATCTGACATGACAGCACTCGCGACCGGTCATAAATTCAAACCGTTCTTTCACCCAAAGCTCAAGTGGCTCCGGTGAAGATTCTGCATGTGTACATCAACCTGCATTAGAGGTGAAGCGCTCAGAGTGTGATACCCCAGAGAACCTCTGCTGAAACTTCTCGTTACGTTTCAGGAGCTAAAAGCTGCTGCTTCTCAATGCCCTGAGCCTGGTGCCACATCCAGACACACAGACCTCCAGCGCTGCAATGATATACAAGGATTGTGACTGACAAATCCAACGCACCAACACTTCACAAGATGTTTTACAGCCTTAGCTGCAGTACAGTATTATTATTCTACATAACTGCATTGCAGTTGGTCTAATGTTCTTGCAATGCATGTCAATGCACATCACCTGTTTGTCAATGGCAATGCACATCAACCTAAACTTTGCTGCATAACTATCCTATTTCATATATTCATAGCGTTTATAATACGCCAATGCTTCTTTGATAGTTTTAAAGGAAGTATTTCACACAAAAAATTTAAGTTTTCTCATTTACGTACTCTTCTGTTGTTCTAATGCTGTTGTCTTTCTTCCCGCTAAACACATAATGAGAAGTTCTTGAGCTTTGATGTAGATTATAAGTGAAGATTATTTAAATTTGTTTTTGTTTTCCTCACACAATGCTATCATATGGCTTGAAATTCAGTGTCAAGTCATGTGGACTACTGTAATGTTGTTTTTTTTTGTCCTTTTGGAGCTTACGGCTATTCATTTTTGGAATATTTTAGCCCAAAATGAAAGTACTGTCATCATTTATGTACCAACACCATTTTCCTTCTTCTGTTAAGCAAAAGTTTCTGAGCTTTGATGTAGATTATAAGTGAAAAAATGACTTCAATTTTTCTTCACCCAACACTATTATTTGACTTGAAATTCAGTGTTCAAGCCATATGGACTACGGTAATGTTGCCTTTTTATGCTTTTAAAGCTTAGCGAGATATTTTACAGCTTAGCTGCAGCACACTATTATTATTCTACATCCGACATTGCAGTTGGTCTAGTGTTCTTGCAATGCTTGTCAATGCACATCACCGTTTTATCAATGGGAATGCATATCAAGTTTTTGGTGCAACCTGAACTTTGGCCCATAACTCATCCTGCTTTATATATTCATCAAATTTCTAAAATGGAAATGTACCCTTTGACTGTTTTAAAGGAATATTTTGTCTTTATTTACGTACCCTTTTTCCCCTCACACAATGCTATCATATGACTTGAAATTCACTGCTCATGTCATGTGGACTACGGTAATGTTACTTTTTTTGTCCTTTTGGTGCTTCACAAAAAACACTACATAACTTACATATACATAGCAGTGCAATTGGTTTAGTGATTTTGCAATGCACATCACTGGTTTAATAGTGCTATTTGCACAACGCCACATACGGCTATTGCTTATACAGCTTTTGGTGCAACCTAAACTTTGTACCAACACCAAGTCTTCAAGTTTTTTTCTTCCGTTAATCAAAAATTTCTGAGCTTCGATGTAGATTATAAGTGAAAAAATGACTTCAATTTATGTTTTTTCCTCAAACAATGCTATCATATGACTTGAAATTCAGTGCACAAGCCATATGGACTACTGTAATGTTTCTTTTGTTGTCCTTTTGAAGCTTCCCAAAAAACATTGAGATGTTTTACAGACTTAGCTGCAGCACACTACTATTATTCTATTATAACGTACAATGGCATTGCAAGTGCAATAGTGCTGTTTTCATATATCATATTCAAATGGATTTTTTATAAAGTAAAATAATTTAATAAACATTTTACACAACAGATCAGTTAAGTTATATTAAGATAGTCACTGTTCTTTATTATTTCTTCATTATTATTTATTATTATTTCAATGAACATTATGTACTTTTGCTCTACAAGGTTAAAATTTCACAAAGACTTTGTAAAAGAAGAAAAATAAATACCTATTTTTAGTGTACCCTCGTGTTCTAACATTCTTTTCTTTCTTTCTTTCTTTCTTCAGTTAAACCCATAATGAGAAGTTTCTGAGCTCTGATGTAGATTATAGGTAAAAAAATGGCTTGAATTGAGCTCTTTTCTTCACATAAATCTATCATATGACTTGAAACGAGTCATTATGCAGCCTTTTTTTGTCCTTGTGCTTGGCAAAAAAGCACCTTCCTCTTTCATTGCATTGCAAAAAATCAAAAAGAATATTGCTCATACCATATCTTTTGTGTTTCACAGAAGAAAGACAGTCAGTTAGATTTGGAATGACATGGGAGCGAGTAAATGATGCCAGAGCTCTCGTTTTTTTGGGTGAACTAGCTCTTTAACTAGCAGTCAGTCGTGTGAGTCAAGTCGACTTCTTGACAAATGACCACTAAACATCTGGAATTGTGAATCCCCACATGTACCTGAACTGAAATACTACCTGCAGTCATGCATATCAGTGTCAGATGTGTCCGCTGGCGTGGGATGGGAAGGACAGGTGTTTGGAGAAACAAAGAAAGAGAGAGAGAGAGAGACAGACAGACAGACAGTAGTGGGGATTTGGTTTGGGGAAATCAAAGTTCTCCCTGATGAATTCGTAATTTTCTAGAGAATAAATTATTCATACATTGATTGAAACAATTACATCCAAATCAGAGGCTGCAGGAGCAGAATTACACTGTCAAAAATGGGATTGAGAGATGGGGGAGAGGCGGAGGATTTGTTATGTAAGAAATTACATAAGATGACATCAGAAGAGGACATGGTTGAAAGCACAGAAATGGCAGAAAGAAGGTGTAGGTGAGTACAGATACAGAAAGACTTGGTTATAAAGTCTGCACTGCAGCAGAAAACCATTCGTTTTCTCTGAAGAGTTTTCAAAACATTCTGCAGTAAAGAGTACTAAACCTTAAACCGAACCAAAATAAGCTCCAACATGATTCACAACATTCAAGACAAAAAGTGACAAAATCGACATTATAAATCTCATCAACCTCTTCACGAGTAGCTGCCACGTATATATGAGATACAGTATTTAACAGCATGAAAACTACACTAAACCTGGCAAGTTTAATAAACAGACCTAAAACACTGTTAGAACAGCAGTGACTACATTTTCTCATAATTTTGACATGAAAAAAAAAAAACAAAAGAAAGAAAGAAAGCCATGGGAAGTATTTTATAAAATATAAAATTGAGATTTTACATAATAGATCGTTAACTTCTAAGATACAGTCACTGTTCTTAAATTATATAATAATAATAATAATAACAACAACATATATACCATTTTTAACCTTGTGGGGCAAAAGTACAGACAGGCATCAAGATAATATTTATTCTTTTTTATTCCATTTAATGAAAGAGAGATATTAAGGTTCTATTAAAACACAGCCACTGTTCTTAAATTGTTGTTGTTATTATTATCATCAATAATATTTCTAATACATTATTTGAAATAGCAGTTTTTAACCTTGTTGGGACAAACATACAGACTGAGTTCAAAAAATATAATATTTTCTCTATTTATTATTCTATATTCATGTTTTGTTTGGTTTTGTTTTTGATCAAGCATTTCCAATTAAGCACCTTGTAAATGTGACAGGGACTTTTAATTTGTCAAGTAAAAGTAGTTGTGATCACAAGAAAATGTTTTCTTGTTAAGTTGATGAGAATAAGAATATTAAAACTATTTGATCACAATAAAACAAGAAAATAAAATGATAATCTGCAATGTTTTAGGACTTCCATAGTTACATCTTAACCAAATAATGCTTCAGACAATAGGCATCAGTTACTGTTTGTAATGATGGTGGTTGCTAATGCCAAGTTAGCACCATTTCTATGGTAACTATGGAATATCGGTGGAAGCTGTGGTTACCATGTTACATTTTTGGAATTTCCTGGAAGTTTCGGACCGGTTGTTTTTCTCAGACTGTTTTCCGTGTGACTGTGCAAACTGCTATCCTCGCTGGCTGCTGTAATGTGAGAAATCTCCTCAGAGAGCGACTTTGCTGTTGCTTTCTGCTAGTTCTCTTCTGAGCTCCGCGGTAGCCGAGACGGGAGACTTGGCTTTGATTCGGTGTTTGTCTACAGCATACCTGGCTGCTGGCTAACTCCCCGCTATTACTATGAGCCCTACGGCATCCTATGCCAATATCCATGGGAACAGGAGGCTCTGGTTCTTCCTCGATTGTCTAACGGGTGTCTAGCTGTCGTTCACCATCTGTTACAGCACAAGCCACTCCGAATCCTCTGCTGATCTGGATGGGAAAAGGTGACTCAGCCTAGCATAGAAGCTAGTAGACTGCTTCATCTGTGTGATCTCTGCTCTCCCAAACTGACTTCAAGAGACAAAAAATAGATACAAATGATTAAAAAAAACTGTTGACATGCAGTATAGAAGTTTTCAGGCCTAAAGTCCTAAAACTGGAAGAAAATTAGCATTTTCAGCAATTTCTACATTTTTAGAAAAGTAGAACATAAACACAGTGCTTTAACAAAAATGTATATTGCTACAAAGTTGGCTGCACAAATTTTTTCACAGTAAAAAAAAATATTTTTCAAAGTTGCAAAAAAAAAAAAAAATAGAGTAGGCCTATGTTTTACAAGAAAATACTATTTCTGTTTTTCTAATTCAAAATTTCATGCTCAATTCAATGTTCTACTTTAATTTTCTGTGTAATTTGTGAAATGTACTAGCTATTTCTGAATAAAAACTGTTTCTACACCAACCGTTTTCATGAATACAGTACATTGATGTCTATGGAAGAGGATTAGGGCCAAGCAATAATAAAAAATAAACCATCTCGAGATTAAAGTAATTAAATTTCAAGAAAAAAATAAAATTTTCCAAATAAAATGTTGAGAAAAAAGTAAAATTTCGAGAAAAAAAGTACTGTAGTTAAATTTCGAGAAAAAATGCTAAATAAAATGTTGAGAATAAACTCATGAAATTACGAGAAAAAGTTAAATTTCGAGAAAAAAAGTACTGTAGTTAAATTTCGAGAAAAAATGCTAAATAAAATGTTGAGAATAAATTTTGAGAAAAAAACTCAATGTTGAGAAAAAATGCGTAGAATAAACACTCGTGTCAGATTCATTTGATCTCGTTGGAGAGTGTCAAACAGCATCTGCAGTGGAGTAGGTAGGAGAGTAATGCACATGGATGTAGCGTACAGTATGATGCGGTTGACAAGGGTTCGAGTCTGTATTTTGCCAAACTAGCTTTTCTTTCTTTTCTCATCACATATCACACCGGAAAAGTGGAAAACAACTGCCTAACGAGTGTTTAATAATAATGTATTAATTGGGTAGGATTTAATACAGTAAATCCATTGTAAATATTCATTTGTGGATTGAAAAGTATTCTGATTGTTGTCGCACAGTGTTTCTCCTGTTTTCCACGTCAGTGTTGTTGAGAAAGTCAGCGCTGTTTCATCTACCTTTAAACTAAATCACAGCGGAATCTGTAGTTTGATTAGGGGTAGGCAGGCTGTAGGGGGAGCTTTGCTGTCCCAATAAGGCAGCATGTAGGCTATTTAATCATTTTAATAAATAAAATAATTTACACTCTGTTACTACTATTTTTGTTCTCAGAATTTAACTTTTTTCTCAAAATATAATGACTAATCTTGAGATGATTTATTTATTTTTTTTTTTATTATTTCTTGGCGCTAATCCTTTTCCATAGTGAAGTGAAGTGAAGTGACATACTGCCAAGTATGGTGACCCATACTCGGAATTCGTGCTCTGCATTTAACCCATCCAACGTGCACACACACAGCAGTGAACACACACACACACAAACAGCAGTGAACACACACACACCGTGAACACACACCCGGAGCAGTGGGCAGCCATTTATACTGCGGCGCCCGGGGAGCAGTTGGGGGTTCGGTGCCTTGCTCAAGGGCACCTCAGTCATGGTATTGAGGGTGGAGAGAGCTCTGGACATTCACTCCCCCCACCTACAATCCCTGCCGGCCGGAGACTCGAACCCGCAACCTTTGGATTACAAGTCCAACTCTCTAACCATTAGGCCATGACTTCCCCAATTAGATAGATGCCCCAATTTGTCTTCCATAGATGTCAGTAGACATTACAAAAGCGTAATCAATAAAATATAAGAAATATGTCATATAAATAGTTTATATATATATATATATATATATATATATATATATAAACTTTGCAAAAATATATATAAACTTTACAAAATTTTACAAAATAGTATTAACTTATTAAAATACAGTCACTGTTCTTAATTACATGATTTATTTATTTAAAGTAACATTGCATGAGACCTCAGTTTCTAACCTTTTTGGGTTACCTTGTTTACTTCAGAATTTCATGTTTAATTAAATGTGCTACTCTCATTTTCTTTGCAATTTATTAAAGCTACTAGCAATTTCTAAAAACTGTTTCTACACATTTAATAATAATAATAAAGTACATTGATGTAAGTAGAAATGACAAAAGCTTAATCAAAGCTTAATCAGAAATATGGAATAGCAAATAGTTTAAGTAAAAACTTTGTACAGAATAGAGTATTAACTTCTAGAAAGATACAGTCAGTTTTTTCTTTATTTATGTTGTATTTATTTATTTAAAATATTATGTGAGATCTCAGATTTTGGGGATAATTTGGATACTTCACAATTCCATGTTTAATTCAATGTGTTACCATTTCTTTGTAATTATTTGTGAGATTTACTAGAAATATCTGAGTGAGTTTGTACAGCAATGATTTTAATGATTCATAGGTAACAAAACTTTTTGGATGAAGAAGCACAGGTTCAGGATGTACCCAAACCATAACTCCCTGCTCATGCATAATCCTACAAAGTCCTACATCCAGAACTCTAAGTAGAGTTGCTTCTCGTGTCCTCTGCAGGAGAGAGTGGTTCTCAGTGCTGCTGCCACTTTGGTGCACTTCTTCAGCGAAATAAAGGTTTACATACATTTTATTTCATTTAGAAAGTATTTACTGTGCTGTAAATCATATTATTTTACACAACGCAACATAAGGACAAGATGTCAGTCAGCAGCGGTCGTTTAGCACGATGGAAACGCCTTGCCTTGCATAACATAAACTGATTTTATTCGTTATAATACTGAATTTAATTGAATTGGATGCTTATATATGTTCTCTAATCTCAGTACTGTTTGTTTATGGGCAGGTTATGGAATCCGTCACGGCAATTTAGGAAACCCCTTGCCTTAAAATGATCAAGTAAATAATAATTAAAAAATATTAAGTTAAGTGAAATGTCAAATTCACTTAACTTTTTTTTCTTTTTTTTTTTTTTTTATTATTTACTTAATCATTTTAAGGCAACAGGTTTGATATATTTTTTTTAAAGTTAAGTCAACTTATCACTTTTTACAGTGCAGTAATTTAGAAAAAATTTTTACTAAACAGTAATTCAATATATGTTTTGACTTCTCTAATTTAAGTGTTTTCATAAAGAACATTTAAGTTTTATTAAAGAAATAACACTGTTGCATTGTTTCTTATTCAAGTAGTAGCATTGTCCGTTTTTTGTGTCTATTTATTGTGTTTAGAAATTGCCATTTTATTTAAACACACAAATCATTTTGACATGGAGTGTATAAGGAGCATTTTAGTTTTAGTTATTGGCAACAGGAGAGAAATGGTCATCTAGAACTCTCTACAGAAAGTAAACTGGAAACAAATCAAGTTTTGATCAGATTTGGATACTATGCACGGAAAATGTGTGAAATATTCATTGCTAACTATCTTACGCTGAACTACTGAAATGAGCATTGGTATTTTAATGTTATACTATTTATGTTTTGAGTATTTAAGTGGTGAGGTTGGAAAGAGAATGCACCAATAGGGGTCTCAAAAAATGGTTAGAAACCCTTGTTAACTATAATAACCCTGCACTGGACACAGATTACACAATGAAATACTCATTTACAGTTTCTTGCACCATTTCAATACTGTACATATACAGATGCATGTATTTAACTGTGTGTTTGCGCCTGTGGAGCTTTAGATAATCACACCATCCAGCAGTTCTCCGCTTCATAGTACATTACTGCGCAGTATTTCTCTCAGACATCTTTTTCCCAGACTCCCACCCGTGTTTTTCAAACTCTCACTGTTTACATCTCACTCTTAAATATTTCAATCCAAATGCCACAAAATCCTGAATCATACATGAAGCTTTGGACGTGTACCGCTATCACACGTCCCTAAATCACTCTGGCACCATCTGATATTAAATCACACCTGATTGCATTATTCGGTGTCGAAAAGTGCTGAATATGCAACTTCACTCCAATTCCCACAAGTGCATTGAAGATTTATACTTGAAATGGGTTTTGGAGCAGGATTATGGGTCCATTATAAAGCGTTAACTGTGGTGTAAAGTATGACGACAGTTTGATTACTCAGAATCTGGATTTGATCGAGAGTCTGCGCCGCTGGGAAGCAAATAAGAAAATACACACATGCATTTATCAGAGCGGGGATATTGTAGGCTGCACATATCATCGCTATCGCCATCGCACACTTTGATTAGTACTTAATGACACTGAGCAAAGATTACACAGACCGTTTAGCCCATAGCAGACGTCTAATGGATGATTTTTGAACGGCTGTTGAGTAGCTTTAATAAGTCCGTGGGATATATAAGCCGTGCACGTGCACATAAAATACAACCGTGGCCTTAACAAGCTCAAGACGAGAAGACTTGATGGGAAAAGCGCGTCAGAATAATCGATGACTCTTTTCCTCTGTGAAAACAAATTACCCTGCGCTGTTTCTTTGGCTGATTAAACACCATCCCGAATGCCATCTTTCTTCTTTCGTTCCCTCTCCAGTGGTCATAAATAGCATTTATAAGAGATTTCTCTCGTCCGTCACATGTTTCCAGGTGCTCGTTTCCCTATAAAAGTGCTTGAATCTTGACCGCTAACCTGCGGCCCGCGCTCAATGTCATTAAGAGCTGACCTTTGAGGACGAACAACAAACATAAAACATTAGTTAGAGAGCATGTCACATCTTTAATCATATCTTAAATGAATTTCAGCTGGGGATTTATGTGGCAGAGGCTTTATGGGGTTTTAAATTCATTTTAAGAGGACACATCTGAATTTGTAAAAGCGGGATTTGTCAAGGGCTTTACAAACTCGTAAAGAAAGCTTAAAAATGCTGTAAGTGGTAAATTTTGGACGTTAAATAACCCAGTGCCTCTGAGGATGGGCGCTTTAAAAGACCGCCTCAGAATTTAAATGAGATTTATAATGTCTCAGCCAGTGTATAAAGCTTTAGTGGGATCCTTGAGATTAGTTTAAAAGGCAACAGAATTAAGATGTTAAACACAAGCTAGATTTTTGCATCTTATGAGGAAAACGTGTCAGATGGCAAAAAATAAGACCAAACTCATAAACACGTTGCACAACCAGAGTTATCGCTCGTGTTTAAGGGCATAAATGCTGCTGGATTAATTACAGGTATGTGTCAAAATGCACTCAAATCACTAACCCAAATATGAGCGATAGCAAGTGATACTACAAGCATATTATTATAATAGTTATTACTATTGGTAAACTATAAAAAAAAAAAAAAGCTTTTTGTTCATTGAAATTAAGCTAAAATAATAATAAAGGTAATATCAGTATAAATATTACCTATATATATATATATATATATATATATAACTAAATAGTAACAGTAAAAAAAATATATGCACATAAGTGACATAAGCACATAAAAAAAACTACTAAAAACTGAAATAAAAATACATTAAATCTAAATACTTACATTAAAAAGAATAAAAATTTCAAAAAATAAAACTGAAATAAAAAGGAAACTCAGTAAAAAAAAAAAAAGAGAAGTCAAAGTAAAAAACTTAAAACTGAACTAAAACTAATAATAAATAATACTAATAAATAATAAATATTAAAATATAAATTTAACAATATTAAATATGTAATCATTTTAAAATATTAATAATAATAATAATAATAATAATACACTAAATATAAACTGTTATTTGTTAAGAATAATAATAATGACAAAAGCACATGAAACTGAACTAAACTGAAATGAAAGAAATTAAACCTAATATTTAGGTTGAAAATATTACTATATTTTAAAAAAAGAAAAATGACAATAGAGCAAATAACAAGCACATAACAAAATTACTAAAAATATTTATATGAATAATGATGATGATGAAGAAGACAAAAGCCCATAAAATAATACAAATGCAACTAAATTAAAATGAAAATGGAAACTTTAAAGAATAAAATTAATCTAAAAAAAAAAAAAAAAAAAAAATATATATATATATATATATATATATATATATATATATATATATAAATAAATATATATATATATATATATATATATATATATATATATATATATATATATATATATATATATATATATATATATATATATATATATATATATATATATATAATATTTAAAACTACACATATATAAATGAATGTATTAGAGTATATATACTTAATGTACTTGACTAGATAACAATATACCACATGTAAGAAACACCACTAATAATAATAATAATAATAATAAACATCCTTAAATAAGCTTGGCTGACATCCTAAAAATGAAGCCCAAAGAAACTTCTTGAACTGAATGAATCTCAACAGATTCAAATGTAATTCCTACCATGACATAACATGAATAAATTCTTATAAAAAGGTAATAAGGGATACGTATGTAAGTCATTTCAGCAGCGAGGACTCTGAGAGCCACTCGCATCTCCCCAGCGGCTTCTGATTCATATTTACACGATATTTACTGATGGATTACATTAATTCTCTGATTATGAAAAGTCATACAGTGGCCCGCGTTTCATT
The DNA here is from genome assembly GCF_936440315.1 of Barbus barbus. NCBI lineage: Eukaryota > Metazoa > Chordata > Actinopteri > Cypriniformes > Cyprinidae > Barbus > Barbus barbus. Next base: position 27,020,483 of record NC_136756.1, on the reverse strand, counting down.
TCCATACTCATTAACTGCTGAGTCGCATCTGACTAAATTACAGAACGTAAAAGCGCTTCGACACTTTCCGGGTCTATAAACGGTCTAATAACGCTCTTAAACAGCTAATGCATTAACCCAGTCCTGGCCTGGAAAGACAGAAAAACCCTCACATCGGGACCCAGCCACAGAAAAGAAAGGGAGAAGAAGTCATTTGCGTAAAATGAGTGCTCTGTTTGCCCTTGCCACAGGTCTGCAGCATGGGACACGGGAAATAATCTAACAGTCCGAAATCACACACAAAGCCCTCCAAATGAAGGAGGAGGTGAAATTGATTGTGTGCTCGGGGCATCTCCCTCCGGACCATACAGCAGAGCCGCTTTTTCCAGTTAGTCTGAGAAACAGAGCTCAGGAAAACACCCATTTCATGATAATAATAGTGGCGTGTCAAGTTTTGCATGGAAATACAAGTAATTCTGCTTTATTTCCCGTACAATGGAAGAGACAAAGTAATAGTATGGTATCTCTGAATTGCATTATACTGCCGTGAATAACAGTAATCAAAAAGTGCCATAGAGAAGCAGGTAAAGGTTCATGGGAAATATCCTGACAAATACTGCATCATCTCCAAAGGGTCCTAAAGGACTTTAAACTACATACTGCATTCGAATTTCAATGCCAGAGTCACATTCAGAATTTTATATATTTTGCATATTTAAGTTATATCTGTAGGCATCATATGTTTGTCACATTACACAACAAGTGCTCAAATCAACATCGGAACAGAATAACCATTAGTTACCAAAATATGTCAAGGACAAATACCTTCCACAAATCTTTTTTTTACACCAGGGTTATAGGAAACTAAAACTACAACCATAAAACAAAATATAAAAAAATTCAAATACATATAAAAAAAAAAAAAATGAATAAAAAGTAGCTGAAATTATTTATTATTATTATTTATTTAAATTATTTTTTATTTGTTTTAGCTTAAATTGTTTCAGCTACTTGCCCAGGCAACTTTTCTAATTTTAATTTAGTTCTACTTGATTTAATAAAATGAAAATTAATCAAAGCTATATAGACATGTTTAAAAGACTAATAAAAGCTAATAAAAAAAACTAATACAAATGACAAAAAAACACGATTCAATTATTAAAACCTTAAAATTAAAATAAAGCAGAAAATTCAAGTAAAACTAAAATTCAAATTTTATTATGATTATAAACAAACAAACAAAAGTGTATTTCTTGCAACTTAGGTTCAAGAATACTTATTTTCTAGAATCATTTTTACGGTTCAGTTGATTTATACAGTTTTCTTTGCAGGTTTATTGCTTTCTGGGCTCTAGCAGCAGAGGATTTTCTGAAGAAACAGAATAAAAAGTGCTTGGTTCTAACTGAAGGCTTTATTTTTAACCCCGAATTGCACATACATCCAATTACATACTGTACTTTACTTTTATCCACTATGAATGAGTTAATGTACTGTATTCTAATCACGTTGGTTATTTGTTTTCATGTTTTCATAGTAAAACACATCTAAATTGGAATATTAATACCCCATCTCCCATATGTGGGTCAAAAATGCTTTGCCATCTGTTATCCATATATCTAATTAAATATAAGCACTGTTAAATATGTTCATGCTCAGATTTAGTAAGAAAATAAATATCAAGCTGTCATTTAACAGATGCTTTCACACAAAGCCATTTATAGTAAACATATTACAGTGACCGTGACCTGAGGTTAGGCGCGTACATGCACACACACACACACACACACACGGGTTAGACGGCCTCATGTCCAGCATGCAGTCAGGGGGTCGTGTTGGTTTAGCGGATGCGTTCTCAGTGGGATTGTGTTGGAGATCTCTGTGCGGCTGAGTGTTCATGTCTTTGGCCGTATCTCTTACTGTTTGAAAACATTTGTACCAGCCATGCACAGTGACCCCCTTGATGTGGTGATGCCCTTGGGCATGTGCCCAAATGCCCATATGGTCAGCTGTTTTCTACAATGCCTGATTCACACAACACAGCTAAAATATGATTCAAATGTGTTTTATAAAGAATATGCATCTAATTGTCTCCAACACACTTTTATTTTAGTATCGAGACACTATTTTAGGTTATATATAATATTTTCTGTTTTCGTGTTAAAAAAGAAAAGAAAAGCTTTTTGTGTTTATTTTTATATGTCTGTATAGTTTTTATTAATTTCTATTTCAGTTTATTTTAGCACATGAAGTTCAACTAAATAAAAACGAGAAATGTTGCCATGGAAACAATTTCATTTTATTATATTATTATATTAAATTTACTATATTAACTATATTTTATAGTTTAGTTTATTTTTATATTTATAGTCAAATATTTATAGTTTATTTTGTTCGTTAACGTTTATGTCATTTCATGTAACAAAATGCTTTTTTAAATGGTTTTAAATAATTTTTTTATTTTTAGTGAATAAAATGGGCAAAGGAATGGGGATAACTAAAAATAATTAATATCAAGAATATATGCAACACACAATGCATATAAATCATATCTATCACTATCCAAAAGAGGTTATTATCATTAATAAAACAAAAATGCCCTTGCCACAACTAAAACTAAAATAAATCTTAATGTAGACATTTAATAATAATAATATTAATGGCAAAACAAATAAATAAATAAATAAAATGTTATCTGAAATTAAAATGAACAATATAAAAATAAAAATAGTGCATCAGTGATACCAATGCAACATTCAACATATGCATTACATATATTTATATATATATGCATAAAATGCTTGTAGTATCATGTACAAGCACTAGATGCATTTGAGAGTAAATGTGAGAAAAATACAACGTTAGCAGACAAATCAATCACAAAAAGCATGTTTTTATCCCATAAAAAAACACAGATGAGGATGATCTACAATGCGATCGATGTCTAGAACAAACCACAAACACAGCGCAGAAGAAACAACAACAACAGCACTTAACCTGGGGGACTTGTTAATAAATGACAGTCGATGGCGAGATAGAAAAAAGGCTGAAAAATTCATCAAAACCAGCCGCGCCACAAGAATCCCACAGGCGCTGGTTCTACACCATGTTAAAGCCGTTTCTATCAGAGGTGAGGGATGGGACGTCTTCAGTGAGGATCAGCTTTGCCAGAAGCTCTCTCAGGACCATCTACTTCACTCCATCAGCAGACGTACGCAACTCTCCCTTGGAGCCAAAATTGATTACGAGGCCTTAGCTACAGACAGCTTATTGTGCATTGTTCTCCATCACCCTCAACACGATAGTTCTGGGTAGCGTCGCTGGATTAGACGCTTGTGTCACTGTGTTTTTCTTCTTGGTCGTTGCTTTTTTGAGGGATGTTTTCACTTGGATACTTCATGCGCTTTTTACTGTTTGGATAATGGAAACCACTTCCAAAATACACTATACTTTTGAAAAGTTTGTGGTCGGTGAGATTTTCAAAAGAAGACTTCTGCTCACCAAAGCTGCATTTATTTGATCAAAAATTTCGTACTATTTAAATTAAGTGCTTTCTATTTGAATGTATGTTAAAATGGAATGTAACAATGCTGAAAAGCGAAAAAAAGATCATCAAAAAAGCAAGCATGAGATAAAAAAACAACAAAAAAAAAAAACAGTAAAGCTATGTGTGTTTTTAATTTTTTTTGGCACTTGCTTTTTTGGCTGCTTTTTTCACCTTCATAGAGCGTGAGACAATGTATTTAAATGAATCATGCAAGATGATTTATTGTTTGTGGAAGTTTACTGGTATTTGCACCATTATTTACTGCTCCCCAAAAAAGCATGTCTTAACTCATTTTGCACCTGTGTTGTTAGTAAATGACCCACATTCATTCATTTGCACTGCTCTTGGAAGATTTAAGGGATTTAAGTTTCAAGTTCATTTGTGCTGTTCAGTAAATCTGGCGTGTTGTAACCACAATAATCCAAATAGGTGAAACTTGCAATAAAGTCCTGTACACAATGACATTTAAAAAATAAAACACCTTTTCACCTTAATATTGTGCAGACTTTTTTTTTTTTTTTTCAAATTTGGACACACCTAGTGTTTCAGGTGCAGTGAATTTTGGGTGATTTTATATACATTCAACATGCATAAATGTAAAATATAGATTATTTAGATTATACCATTATATACGAACATGTTCCCATATGCATTTGAGAGTAAATGTGAGAAAACCCCAACCAATTAGCAGACAAATTGTATTTATTTATTTTATAATTAATTTTTTTTTTTGCCAATTTGCTGCTCAAGAAACACTACTTATCATTATTATTAATGCTGAAAACAGTCGTGGTGCTTTGTATTTTTGTGGAAACCATGATACTTTTTTTTAAGTATATATATTTTTTTTAAAGAACAGCATTTATTTATAACATAAACCTTTTGTAACATTATATATGTATATAGGGTTCACCCAAAAATGAACATTCTGCCATCATTTACTCACCCTTAAGATGTTCCAAACCTATATGAGTTTATTTTTTTCTGTTGACAACAAAAGAAGATATTTTGAAGAATGTTGGTAACCAAACAGTTGACGGTAGCCATTGCCTTCCATAGTTTTTATTTTTTTTCATACTGTGGAAATGGATGGCTACCCTTCACTGTACAGAAGAAAGAAACTCATTCAGGTTTGGAACAACTTGATGGTGAGTAAATTATTACAGTTTTTTATTTGTGGGTGAACTATCCATTTAAATTGATCAAATGTGACAGTAAAGACATATATAATGGTACAAAACATTAATATTTTCATTTCTGGGTGAAGTATCACTTTAATGTTTTATTACTGAATAAAAGTATAAACAACAACAACATTTGATACAGTTAACAATGTGATCGATCAGAATGCAAGTGACCAAGTGTAAGCATTTTTTTTTTTATCTTAGTAAATGGATTTCCATGTAAATGTTGTATTTGTTGGCCTACGTCCACCTACCAGCGTTTAGAGCTCGGGTAAGCAGATTGATAGCCGGGTGTGGGCTTTATTTATGATTGTATAGAGGTCCTACAGTGCATTTGATTAATGTGTCCTCCATACTATCAATCTCAGGGATTGATCTCTCAAATAGAAGCACCACGGGCTCTGGTTTCCAATCACTTGTGATTTCCATGATGCTGTTTATGAATCTGTGAAGACTGAAATAACAGCATTGCAGAGCATGAAAAAAGTGATGAGTTTTTCCTCTGACAGTGTAATTTTAAAGGCACGAGTACCTGCGGAACAGGAAATCAGCTTTAGCATCTTGTTACAGACGGAGAGGAATGGTTCGAGAAGACGGTTCTTGTCATAATTAGCGCTGGCAGCTCTTAAGCAGATACGGAAGACAAATGTTACTCTAAAGACATCATTCCATGTTATTTGATGAAAAAAAAAAACTGTCATACTTGCAATTCCAACTGTTCTAATTTTAAACAAGCTCTTACAGAATGAGCCATTAAGAGGGTTCTAAATTCAATTATATTGCAAAGCCAGGCAAAACACGCAGCCATGATGCCCAGAGTGGTGCTATGCTATGATCTGGATGGTCCATAGAAGGGTCTGCATGTAACTAAGTATTGTGAGGAGGAACCAGTGTCAATGGTTGGCCTATACAAAATAACTTCTTCACTTAGGGCAGTAAATAATCACGTAGTAACCAACAATGTCAAAAAGGCTATTCAAGCCAGCATGTGACCCCTCAAAAAAATAAAAAAAGTATAAATAAATAAAGGAAATAAATTAATAATACATAAATCAATATTTTGTATTTGACAATTAAATACAAAATTATATAGATAAAAAACTATAAAAAACATAAATACATATTGCACATTCATTCATGCATTGACTCATTTTCATATTTCAAAAGAGCAAGAAAAATCCTCTTTTGGATGTTAAATGTAATTTTTTCCTGTGATGCAAAGCTGAATTATCAGCATTGTTACTCCAGTCTTCTGTGTCACATATCTAGCAAGCAGCACTAATAAACCATGAGAAGCTGTGCATTACAGAGACCCTACTATGCTAACACAATTTCATCTACACAACAACCACAGAAGGAAAACTACTGAAAACATGACACGAGTAAAGTGATTATTCCTCTTCTACATAACTAGGCTGTTTATGAGGTCTTTGACCTGCAGGTAATGCTCCAGCATTCACTTAGGTAAAACATTGATTCATTGATGCGGCTATGACTTAAGGGGCACAGAAGCGGCTGTCTGTTGACAGTCAATCAATGATATGCCTCGGCTCTCATAAAGAATCACGGTGCCAGGATATGCACGCCAGCACTTCCTCAGGAAACTCATTATAAAACAAGAAACGTGAAAAGAAAGAAAGCTCTGTGGTGATCTATGCCGAAGCGAGAATACATTTTGTTGTCTGGCGTGAAAACAAATGATGGGGTCCTAAATGGAAGTTTGCTTTAAGATTGCCGACATGATTCGGGACTTTTTAACGCTTCAGTCCAGTCATAAAGCTATCATCAGGAAGCACCTCATTTCATCCCTTTAACAATATCACTGATTAACATTTATTTCGCTCTCTAAGTCCACTCATTATTTCAGTCAAGGCTTTGTGCACCACAAATTGTCATCATAGTTTATCGTAACCATCTTCAACCTTATCAGCCTTTTAGCAACTGTATTGTTTAAATATGATCTGTATCTTATTAAATATATATATAAAAAAATATGCATATGATGCACCATGCATATGGGCATACTAGCCTAACATCTGTGGTCTTACATCATAGGATGCACATATACACACATATATACATACATACACACAGACACATAATTAATGGGAATTACAAAAAAATTTAAAATAATCCGAAATAAATTACTGTAATACAATTTTTTTGTAGTCATAATTTTTTAAGTCTTTAAAGAAGTAGTTGCAATATTAAAAGATAAATCAATTATCCTGAAATTAAATAAATAAATCGCATAGTGCACATTCACATTTCCAAAGAGCAAGAAAAATCCTCTTTTGCTCTGATGTAAGGCCACAGATGTCTTTAGTCTCTGTGTTGCTGTTGGAGATTTGAAGGTTATTTTGCGTCTTTTGTTTTCTTCAGTTGAAGTGCTGAGTTTTTCAATGTGGAGGTAATGGGGCATTTGTTTGGGGAATGCAAAGACGGTGAAATGGAAAAGCCATTGGAAAGGCATAAAAATAAATAAGAGCAAAAGTGGACAATGAATGACAAGCATTATGCTTTCTCAGGGTAGTATGCACTTATTTACAATCCAATGAATGTTTCCTTAGCTGTGAGATTTTTGAGATTATTATTTGGATCAAATATAATTGCTAGGGCAAACTAACTATGCAAAATTAGATTCACATAAACAAAATACAATTCAGCTTCCTATTGAAACTTGTTTCTAGCATGAAATGAAAAAGATAATAAACACACAATTACATATCATAAATTCAGAGTTGTGAAATTTAAAATGTGAGTTATCTTCCTGAGACCCAAGAAAAAAAGGTAAGATTTTTTTTCTTCCTATCTTTACATTGTTTTTTAAAAAAAAATAATAATAAAAAATGATATGTCATTCATAAGTTATGCTATGTCCTCAAAAAAAAAAAAAAGACATGAATGAACATGCATAGGCAAAAACAATTGATTCTTTTAAATCACCAATACATTTTTAATTTCAAGATTATTATTTATTTATTTTTTTTATTTTTTTACCAAACTTTGTATAAAGATGATTCTCAACTATGTTATAAAATAATTATTTGATATACCATTTTTCGTTCTACAAAATGTGTGTAAAATGGCCATAAACTATCTATAAACTAAATCTAATTTGCATATTAATGTGCTTTTGGGGCAACATGAAATGAAAAAAAAAAAAAGAAGTGTAATAATGGGAGTAACAATTGACAAGATTTTCATAAAATATTGAAATATAATTATGTCTTCCAAAGTGCGTAATAAACATGTTTTTAGTCCCGGTGTCCTCATATGAGGACATGTATGAAATCAACGTAACAGAAAGTCATATTTTGATTTGAAACCCCATAACATTTTCCTGAGATGTTGTTTTATGATACACAATTTCAAAAATTAGACAGATTTACAGTTTTCCTCAGTCGCTTTGGTACATTTCTCGAATCATCCTTGACATTTGCAAAACAGTAAGTGCATTTCTCAAAACAACACGTATATAAATAGCAAAACACCATGGAAAATGCCTGCAAAAGTCAGTCTTTCGCAAAGAAATGAGAAACTGCTATTTTGATGTGCACAAGTGGCACGATGTGAAGATTGAACAGGTAGTTTTGAGAATTTCAATTCTGATCTGAGAAATGTACCAAAGCGACTGAGAAAAACTGTAAATGATAATTACAAAATATTAATATCAGACATATTTGAAGACCAAGGAGAGGGAGTGGTCATGGTGAAACATCCAATCATTTAGTATCTCTGAAAAGTCCTGAATGTGCTTTGTACAGGACATCCAGACTTAAAACCGTGGCATGTATAGTCTCAGAGAAATTCATATAAATGCAGTGTCTCAGGAGGTTAAAATGTCAGCACTACATGAAATAAACTCCCAATTGCATGTCAAAGTCAGAATTACATGATATTAAATCGCAATTGTGAGAAATTTTATCTCATGCAATTCTGATCTTGTAACTTGTAATTGAGAGATGTAAACTCCCAATTACGAGAAAAATGGAATTGTGAGATAAAAAGGCGCAGTTACCTTTTTTATTTTTACTCAATTGCAAAAATGTGCTTCCTGATCACAGTGCTGAATTATAGATATGGCTCCCTAAAGTTTGGTCTTGACTGCTAAAATGTCTTATTTTGTCTATCAGCGGAGGCTTCAGCGAGCTTCTCTCTGTCTATCTCCCTCCTCCAGCGTCTTTAGACCCAGTCAGACATTAGTATTCCAGTGCGCGCTCCTCACAGCAGTAGCTGGTGCCAGCCACTTAATTTGTCATTTATTGCTCTACGACAACTGAAGTAATTGAACCTTTTGCCCACGGAACGTCACTGGCAACCTGGTGGCCATTTCTCCCAGCCAGCCTCACGGTGGCCACATTTCAGAGACCTTGGGTGGAAAATAGAGGGCAGGGATCTCATTTATAGAAAAGCCGAGATGGTTAGTAGGTATCCTCACCTCTCACCCTCCTCTGGACTGACCCTGGACACCTGAGATGCCTAGCAGCGCGGATAGGAACAGACAGGGATAGAGGTTATGACACTTCAGCTAGTTTAAAGACAGGGTGATATGTTCCTAATGAAACTCTGAAGCTCTGAATACTGCTCTGGATATGAGCGAATCTTATGAAAACCTGGCCAGGTCATATTTTAAATAAAAAAAATACAAATAAATTGAAAATTTGAAGAAAACAAAGCCTATTTTCATGACAATTAAACAATGTTAGTAATAAAAAATAGATTGTTTTATGCTTGCAATACATATAATTACATTTAAGCAAATGCTGATTTAAAATTAAATAATAATACTAATGAATGGAGGGGGAAAAAAAAAATACTGTAATAAGAGTTTTAGTTTCAACTGTTTAACCTTCAATAAATTGTCAAAAAGGTGGATGGATAGATAGATATAAAGCCTTTTAATGTATCATATAAAGTTTTAATTACTTTTAATGCACCTTATAATGCATTGTATGATCTCATGAATAACTGTTACCACAATTATAATGCATTGTTACACATTAGGAAATATAATGCATTAAAACAAACCTTCAAATATACAATTATTCATGAAAATATATAATGTATTACACTATACATTATGAATACCTTTATAATAAAATGTTAACAGTTTTGGATTTGGAATTGCATGACATCTTGTTATCATGTTATATTAATCTTTTTGTAAAAATTACATAACCTTTTAGCAGTTTGACCAAATAATCAAGTCTAGAAATAGAATGGGATGGCAGTGCACTGAAAAAATGGTTTTCAAACAATCTTCACTCAAAAATTCCACAAATAATTACAAAGAAATAGCAAGCAACAATTGAATTAAACAAGCAGTTAAGTAGAAAAACTAAAATAGTATTTTCTTGTAACCTTTGTTTTATCTACAGTTTCGAAAAATAACTTTTTTTTTAGTTGAGCACATTGCATTGAGAGAAACTCAATGTGCTCTGATTGTATACTGGACATTGCGGCAAAGGTATCAGATTTTACAAAGATTATCCACAATTTGCATACTTTAACTGAAACAAAATTCCAAATCTATTTTGCATGACTTTTGCAAAGTAGATTTCAGTGCGTAGTTCTGCAAAAATAGTACAGGTAGTATGGTAGTTTGCTATTCCAAACCTATCCTGGGGTTCCACAGACCGCGCTTCATTCGTTTAGGTGCTACCATTCTGGCTTCAGCACTACTGGTAAAACCATCTTTCAAAGCCGTGAAGGTAATTTACGTAAGCTGATGTAATGGACTGAAAACCTATATGTACGTAGGGGACTGTGACTTCAGAAGATGATCCCTTTAAAGGGTTCAAAAGCTCCGTGGAGCTCATGTGTTCTCTTGTTAACGGAAACTCACAAAGCTTCAGCAGGCAGATGCCAGGTTTGAAATCAATTAGCCGTCAGATCTCAATATGATACGAGAACACAGATCAAACCCAAAGAATGGCCTTCTCTTTGAAATATCTAAAAAATACCATGATTTATAAATAAAACAATTCACCTGGAGCTTTCACACTGAGCTCACGTGCATATTGAAAAATGCATGCACATCTACATACTGTATGATGAATGAGCTTCATACGCTGGAGAACAATCAATGGGATATCAATGCAAACACTCTCACTGCTGAGTTTCATCTAAATCTTTGACTCCAGAAATCAATCCCTGCTAATTATTGCATTGCATGTATGATGCATTTACTGCATTAACTGGAAATCAATCAATTTGCATTAAAATGAATCAAGTCCTTTTGTAAAATCCAAATACATTTGCACTCACAATTAAAGATGTTGCATTTGATCCTTTTGTGTCACATACACGCTCATAGGTTCATTTTGTTTGAATGTCACATTACGGTGTCACAAACATGTTAGGACTGGGACTGAGAACCAGTGAGCGCGTGATGCATACTTGAAAGGTGTAGTAAATACTTAATGTAAGATGTCAGTGTTTTCTAGCGCTCCTCAATCGGATTTTATGCAAAGCAGACATGAGCGTCATCCAAAACTATGTTCAAATAAATTGTAGGAGACATGCCATAACTTGCAAATAACTCCCTGTGCCAAACAATAAGAAATAGTATGCTACGTCAAGAATATCAATAACAAACCTATATATCCCCTCATGAGGGTAGAGAGGCAGTCTGTCACCACCGGGAGGGAAAGCAGATCTTATTCTTTTGCTTTTTACCTGGAAAGATGACAGCCGTCCTCATGTCTAATTCAGGAGGTGCATCTATAGTACGTTTCTCTCTCTTTCTCTCTTTTTCATCAGCATGCGCCATGCACCCTTCACGTTGCAGGCTGCTTTTTGCCCACACAGCACTTATTTGATTTGATTCATTCCCAAGAAATTGATGGATGCAGCTTCATTGTAAAAAATAACTCATAGAAAGAGCCTATCACCTCTCCACCCCTGAAAATGTCAGAGGGCCCGCTGCGCCGGCTCTTTATCATGGAGGATGAAGGTTTTTGGATGGATCTCATCTCTGGTGTTTACAGTGCAACTATGAGCGAAAGATCAACGCACGGTTTTCGTTATTGTCTACTGTTCGTCACACTAATTGTGTTTAAAGGTAGCATTAAAATATGAAGAAAAATTCAGGTTTAGAATGATAGAAAGATAGATTGATGGACAGATCAATGCATGTTATGATAGAATGATAGACAGAAGATAAACAGATAGATAGATAGGTAGACGGATGGACGGACGGACGGATAGATAGAATGATACAACGATAGGTCAATGGATGAATGGATAGGACAATAGAACAATAGATAGACAGACAGATAGATAGAACAATAGATGGATGGAATTCTAGAATGATCAGTCAATTGATTGATCAACAGATTGCCAGAATGATATGTTGTAGATGGATAGAACAATAGATAGATAGAACAATAGAGCGACAGAATGAACAATAGATTACTGGGGCCTTTTTCTCAGGAGAAAAATCTGAGAAGCAGGAAAATTAAGCAGAATTGTCCATCTGCCCTTGACTCAATCTTATTGCGGTCTAGGAAATATAATTGACATATTAAAGAGATCTCATTTGTGATTTTCCTTTTCTGTCGGTTGGGTTTCAGCATGACAGACGTCAGATTGCCATCCTGCCTTTCTAAAGATGGCTGCCTGTAGATCAAGTCTTGGCTGACAGCACAGCATGAGCACAGAGGTCCATTTTATGTGCTGCTGCTCAGGATGTGACTGCTGTGAGGACGGAGAAGCAGAAACAGGAGATTATATTTCTCCGCAGTGTTGTACAGCTTTTATATATTATTTAAATATATTCACTAGTTTGGGGGTCAATGACATGACACTTATTTGTTTTATAAGGCTCTATGAATGTATTCAAAAAATGTAACTCAAACAATGATTTGAATACCTCGTCTAAAATGAACATGGTTTGAATTTCTGAGTTAAAATTTATTTGGATATTTTTGTAGGACTTTAAAAAAATGTCAAACTATTCTGAGATTATGATCAATAGATTGGAATGATGGAACATTAAGTAGAACAATAAACAGAAGATAGAGAGATAGACAGACAGAGTGACAGAATGATAGATAGATGATAGACTGATCAACAGACTGATAGACAGAATCATCAATATACAGATGGATAGAGCAGATAGAAAAAGATGGACAGAATATGTATAAGCAGTTAAAATTAATTTGGATATTTTTGTGGGACAAAAAGTCAAAATTGTTAGGACTGCTTAACTATGCATAATCTTTCAATATTAAAAGTAGTGAAGTCTTTTGTAATGATATACCGTATGGATACCTTTAAATCAGAATTCGAATAGCTTTAGAAGTCTGTGTGAAGCCAACATGAATACTAATATTACTTTTCCAAGAAGCTGGTGCGTGTTTTTTAAACGAGATCATTTGTCTCGCTTTACATTTCACCGTGTAAGCTGTAGTTGTCAGTATTTATTACGCTATAGAGAAAGCGTCTACTACAAAGCAGGCTTGTCTCCAGGGTTAAAAACGCCGGCTTTGCGTATTTGTCGAGCTCATGTAAATCCTCTGTTACCTCTGACAGATATAAAGCTGCTATGACCAAGAAACGTCGGAAAGCTTCGCCGATTCCGCGTGGAAAACAAAGGCCGCCGATGGCTTCCTTCTGGTCTAAACTGACTTTGAAACAGAACGAACAGGTAGACGATGCCTTGCAGGGAAAAAATAAAGAAATACACAATAAGCATATTTGTTGTGCCTGAGGTGCTGAATGCCGGTAAACCGATCTGTCTTGGGACGGGGCAGACTTTGCATTTAAGAGAGGCTGTCCATTTGCACTTCTGAGCTCAAACATGTTTACGGCATTTCTCTCTGCTGGTCCCCAAACTAATTGCTATTGCTTCTGCTCGGCCGCGGAGCGCTTGGAAGAAAAAATACGAGGAATCAGGAGGAAATGTCAGTCCAGTTCTAAAACTCAGCTCTCTAAAATACCACGGAAGCACATAAAGCCCCTTCCACTCGGGGAGATTCACTCCGGGTTTGCTTAAGCGTCCAAGGTTATGCTGCGTAAGAGCACATAAACAAAGACTCGAACGCATCTCAGCGCTCCGTGATAAACAACAGGCAAAGCTGCACTCAATATGCAGAATGTTTAACTGAAAACACACAGGATATTGGCAGTTGTCAAGCGAAAAGTGTGAAGTTGAGAACAACCACAGTCTAATAACATCCAAGCCTCTGAGCTTCATGCAGCAGCCACACAAACCGGATTTGGACATTTTCTGAATAAGCAAGAGAAAATTGCCTGTCACGAAATGTGTGCTGCTATGCGGCTGTTGATAGAATGTAGGCCCTAAATGTAGCTTTGGAAACAAGGAATAAATGCAAATGTTCATTTCATCTCGACCTCGAGTCAACTATATTACATCTCATCAGAATTACACACGGAGGCCACAACAACACTCATTCAATGCACAATTTGAGAAGACAAATGTAAATCCTGTGCAGACATGATCAGGGTTATGTGGATTAAAGGATTTTGACATGGTTTATTTCCTTTGTGTTTTCAAAGAAAGACAGAAAATGATAAATCAAATAGATAGGCTATGTAGGAGGAAAGCTTACTAATAGGTTCTGTATGATTATATCATTGTATTACTACAAATACTTTCTGAAATTTGTCAGATTTCTCATCGGATGAGCCATTTTAGTTGTCTTATTTATAGAAAAATCACTTTGAAACTTGGCCTTCTTGCTTTATTAATTACATAATGAAATATTTAAAGTGTTTCCAGAGGCATAATTGAAATTGTAACAATTATTATGTAATGACATTAACAAACATTCTTACATAATCGTAAACCAATTGATTCTCTTTCAGATGTTTTTTTCCAGATTAAACACTTTAATATGTAACGACATTATATAAATTAAGAATGTTTCTTAATGATAAACCAATTGATTAATGCATCAGAAAGTCAGAAATGTTTCAGATATATTTAGATATCTGAAGGAAGAACGGAAAGGAATGAAAACAGGCAGAGGAAAGTGTGTGAGAAATGTATTTTGTATTTTTAGTATACATGAATGTTCAAAAGTTTGGGGTCAGTGAGTTTTTTTTAGAAATTAATACTTTTATCCCACAAGGACTCATTAAATTGATAACAAGTGACAGTTTTATTTCAAATAAATGCTGTTTTTTTAACTTTCTATTAATCAAAGAATCCTGAAAAAAAAATTATCAGTTTCCACAAAAATATGAAGCAGCACAACTGTTCTCAGCAGTGATATGAAATAAGAATAAGAAATGTTTCTTGAGCATCAAATCAGTATATTAGAATGAATTCTGAAGGATCATGTGACACTGAAGACTGGAGTAATGATGCTGAAAATTCAGCTTTGCTTCAAAGGAATAAATTCAAATAGAAAAGAGTTACTTTAAACTGTAATAATATTTTACAATATGACTGATTTTACTGTATTTCTGATCAAATAAATCCAGTCTTGGTGAGCAGAAGAAAGCAGAGTATGTACGTTAACTACTGATCTGCCAAGCATTAGAGATTTTATCAATGCTATTTTATTGCTGACACATTAATGAAGTTAATACAAAGTGTTACAGAAAGTAAGGAAACAAGAAAGAAGAAATAAGGAGCAGACAACAGCACAATGCCGCTCTCTATTTCACAGCTGTGCTCTCCGTGCCAATCCAATAACCCAGCAGCACATGAGGGCTCATCCGGCGTGCTCATCGGGTGACATGTTTACGGTGTGACGCCCGCTGGTCCGGCGAGATGCTGTTACAGCCGCTCTCTAGCGTCGCCATCATCGCCCGGCAAACTTCAAGTGCTGATTCACTGGGCCTGACCTTCAGAGAGACTGGGCCAAAGCCAGTGTCTGTGCGCCGTGATTAATGAGAGCGGCTGAAACCAGACAGAACCAAGTTTATGTGTGTGAGACGAGTGTGGCAAAGAGAGACAGGGAGTGAGACAGAAAAAGCAAAACAGAGAGTTATAACTCAACTGCTCTCTCCTGGTGAGGTTTCTAAATTACTGGTACTCACAGACAGATAGTCAATTCTCGAAGCAGACCCCGGATCTCAGTAACTGTGCGCTGCTTTCATTAGGGTCCAATATCAGTGCCGGCCCTTAAATCTAGCCTTCATATTTTTTTTCCCATATTCGAGCTTCTCTCATTTAATGCTGAATTCCCTATACGAAAACTCTCAAAACATCACAAGCCGCCTCATCACAAACTCTCTTATTAAAAGGTACAGAAAATAGGCTACATTATGAAGCCCATTAGGGTTAATTTCGTTAAGTCTTCATAAACTCATGACTACGATGAGATAAAACGGACATTAAATGTTCATTCTGACTATATCAACATGTAATATCATTGACGGAAAATTATGAGACTAAATATTCAATAATTTAAATATTCAAAATTTCTCTATATTTACTTAAATAAATGAAATAATTCATGCATGTGGTTGCCAGATGTAATAGTTTAAATCCCCCTATCAGATCGTCTCCCTTAAAAGGACACATTTTCTATCCAGTGTTTTACTTTATTTGCACAACCTTTGCGCAACTTCACCTCGCATGCATTATTTCTGCAGAAAATATCGCTGTAAATATCGACAAACATGTAAGTTGGAGTTTAGCAATCTATGCCGAGATATTCTGCTCGAACGAAAGTCTATTAAAGCCAGTCTGCATGTGTTTCTTCATGTGGTCATTCGCACTGTTTGCTGCAAGTAAATCTGCCATCAAACCTTCACAGTGACGAATTGTAATAAATTGTGTGTAATGAATGCACTTATGCAACCTCTGTGCCACAATACAAAGATCTCACAATACAATGTCAGTTGCTGTGTGCATTTAAACCTGATTTTAACTCAGTGAGAGTGAAATAAAACTGTCAGATGCTGTTTGCTGTCTGTCTCTACTTTACCAGTTGCAATCTCCTCCACTAATCAATGATGAAACAGAGGTCTTCATGACTCTTTAAAGTATAAGTATATACATGAACAGGCAATCATCTGTGAAAAACACCTATTTTGATTCAGCAAAGACTTGCGTTTCATAAAACAGTCACCTGTTGGTTGTGCCACGAGGGAATTATCGGATTCCTTGGATTCAATGCAGGTACTTCAGGCTATTCAATTAGTTCAAATTAATTTCACACATTTTTCCATAGCTTTTGAGCCCAAGTGGACCCTCTCTACATAATTCATTAAACAAACACCAGAATATTTGTTCTTCCATTTCTAATGAGAAATATGAGCCAGTTTATTATTTCACTCCTGGCAAAAGACTTTAGAAGTTCCTGTTGCTTTTCGCGTTTACGCCTTCATTCGGACGCTCAGAGGGAAAACCAGAAAGCAAACACAGCCCAGATTGCAGTTTTTTCCCCTACTAGTTCACACAGCCAATGCAAGTCGTAATAAATTACATAACAAGTATATATATATTTGTGTGTGTGTCCTTTGATGATAATCCATTAAGAGAACACATACTGTTTTTCAGTTTGCGTAAAATTGCATTTATGTCCTTTAAATTAGTTTTTGCAATGTCTGCTTTTGAGTTCAAAATAATGAATATTAATAAAAAAAAAAAAATCTAAATAAATTATATAATATAAGTCAAGATGATCTATCATAAATTTATCTCTACAATACAAATAACTTCAATCAAATTCGATCAAACAAATTATATATTTGATAAAATACACAAAATACTGTCAACTACTAACTACAGCTTTTTTTAAACTAAAAACGCTTTATCACAAAAACAAGTGACATCATGTGATGTCATTTTCTTCTGTGTTAGACATTCGTCAAGGAGTATATTAATTGCCTGTCAACTTGGATACGTTGTTATGGTTTGCAATATTTTTAAGATTTTAATTCAAATGCATAACAAAAATTCAAAGTTAAGCTGAACATAAAAATAACTTTTGGTCGGCCTGACAAGGCCATGCAAAGCACAAATGCAAACAGCTTATATTTGCATGCAATTTTGGGAATCCTGATGCTTTTTTACTTAATTGAGAGTGAAATAAAACTGATGCACAGCACTCCAAATTGCATCCCAGACTGTTTTTCCCCTTACTAGATCACACAGCCAATGCAAGTCGTAATAGCGTGTGATTTACAGTCATAGGAGGAAAACAAAATCGCAGTTCAGAGCGCTGCACATCTGCTGCAGCGCAGCTTTCCAGTCGTCCCTCCATTGCGGCCCACGACTGCTGGAAGCAGCGGGTTGACACGGATAATAAAGATGAGTTTTCCAAAAATTCAGAGGGGAGCTTGAATGACAGCTGCTGCAGGATGCTACGCCACGAAATATGGGGTGGCAACTGTAGCTCAAGGTCCCCCTCTCGATTTTTGGAGGGAAAGTCAACGGCGAAGCAACTTAACCGAGCAGACTTGAGCCCCACCTGAGGGTTTTCTGATTAAAGCGTGTTCGAAATGGCCACCTGTCTCCCCACGATGAAATCAATCCAGCCCGCCGAGAGCCCCCGTACCTAAATCGAAAGTTCTCTCTTTGCCATCAATCAGCAAAGGGGTATCTGACAGCGCTTTGAGTGGCATCTGGTGTCTGTGCACATTTTTATGAGCATCAAGGCCATTATTTGCCCATTTGTGGGTCCTTGGCTGCACTCGGCTCACCTTGTGCTCTGCTAATTTGGCATTGCTGAGCAACGTTGACATCAATCACTTGAGAACAACCAATTAGCCTCTTAGCCTCGGCTCTCCCCTGCTCCCATTACGTCTCGGTGGAGAAGCGCCGTGCCAATCAGCGACAATAGATTTCAATCAAATGTGCTCAAGAGTTACCCGAACAAGCTTTGGGGATATGTTGACTCAAAAATCTGACCCTTACTAGCACGAGGAGCACCCAATAACCGAGTGGGGTTTATTACAGCCGTTCGAGCGCTGTGTTTAAACAATATGATCAGCTACTTTGGGATGCACACAAATGTGTTCATTCATTTCACAACAGTTTCTGGGGGCACAAGCTGCAGTCCCGGCAGGATAAGACATGACGGGGGATACAATAGGTAGTAGCATTTAATAGTTCTTGCTTTAGAAGATTTATTAGTTTAGGTGGTTTCAATTAGCATGGGCTCAAATCCATTTGGAGTTTATTTTCCCCACCTTTGGAACACAACAGGAGTTAATAAAATAATAAAATAAAATACTTATTTTATTACAAATAATTGCCTAGAAGGTTTCAGTAGCCGAGTTCAAATCTGTTTGCCATTTCCCCACATTTGGTACATAAAAGGAGTTAAAAAATAAATACATAAAATAAAATAAAATACATTAGTCTAGGAGGTTTCAATTAACATGAGTTCAAATTTGCTTCACTTTTTCCACATATTTCAAACACAAAAAGAGTTATCAAATAAAATGGGTTTTTGGATGGCATCGCAGTAACAAGAGACAACAAGCTGTTAACAAGTTATAACAATGTTACAGTTATTTGTGCACTAACCTTAATTGACAATCAGTCAGTGAAGCTATAAATGTCTGCTGACTTGTGGATTCAAGGTGTGCACAATTATCAAAAATGAAACCCGGTCCAAGTTTAATCCAGTATTCAGGCATCGCAGCTGTCAAAGCAACACCTGACTGTACAGTACACTGCCATTATCATGCAATCAAAAAGAAAGTTAATAATGCTGGTTTTCAAATGCAAGTTACTTGTGACTAAGGATTTATGCTGCTTATATCCAGCTAGACAGCCAGTGATTGTCATGCATTTTTTGTTGTATGGGAAAGCAGAAATGACATTTTGATAACTTCTTTTGTGTTCCACAGGGAAAGAGAGTTTTCATAAGAGTTTCAAGTAAAACGAGGATGGGTAAATGATGACAGAATTCAAACTTAACATGGTCTGTGAAAGGTGCAACGTGATTGGACTGACACATTGCTTCTCGTTTTCTTGAGCAAAACATTCAAAATCCTTTGCTCAAAAATCAGAGTGGGGGCTTTTGTCGATCCCTGCTGATTTATTCAAGACAATTCAATTACCTGTTTATCGCCTCATAATTTATGCTGTCACTTTAATGTTTACACAGTTGGATGAGCGTCTATCATTGTGGTACAAATCTTTATCTCAGGGGCTCTCGCGGGGATACGGAGGTTCCTGCCAAAGACAAACACAAACAAAACACCACTGAACCTCACTGCTAGAATGAGTCTTTGATCAAATGCATGAACACGGCGTGAATTCAGTATAGGCGCATCAAACTGTGTGTATGCAGCGTGTTGAGCTGTTTTTGGCAGAACATAACAGTTCAGATCATAACACTGTTTGATGTCTTGATCAGAAAAGTCTTCTTTAAGATGCTCCCAATCCCACAAACACATCTTTGGATTTCTTAGATCAGACGGATACAGAGATCATCTTAAATGTCGGAAAGGAATACTTCATCACAAAATGACAATTCTCTCATCATTTACTCACCCTCATGTGGCTCCAAATCCATATGTGAAGCACAAAAGAAGAGATTTTCGAAAAACCGTGGTGTCCAAACAAATGACAAACAAAGAAACAAACACACACACAAACAAAGTATATAATGCAGCACTTTTGATATTTTTAAGACTTGACATTGGTTTTCCCATCAGCAGGGACGAGTCAGGCATATCTCAGTGGACTTCCAAAAAGCACAGCAGTGGTCATCGCCAGCATGTGAACATACCTGCCACTGGACAGGCTCTTAGCACCCACTCTCCCTATGATCAGACCAGATGTTGGTGAGAATGCTGTCCACAAGCCTGGCATTGACTAGAGACCAGAGAGGCCCTTGTCCAGGTTTAGGACAGCAGAAGAGAGCAGACAGAGCCTGGGAATATAAAAAACACACGCCTCTTGAGACAGCACGAATAAAAGATTTGGAATCACAGCCCGGGGTGGCACCTCAGGATCTGCCGTCTCCAGCCAGCCAGCTAATGACCTTCCACAAAGAGAAACCCTCCTGTGCTTTTCTTTGGGATGATGGCTTTCAATCTCCCATCACAGAAAAGACAACCACCGCGTCTCAACAGGTCCCGGTTGATAATCGTTGGAGAGGAGGAAGAAGAAAAGATGGATGGACGGTGGTGGAACAAGTATACGACTCAGATCAGCTACCTCTGCTGATGGCCTTGGATCATAATAGACTTTTGGGGGGTTTGACGTGGCACCTAATGCGACTGGCGGTTATTTATAGTGTTTCAGAGCCCTGACTCTGCAAGAAAAATTAGAGTTGGCAACCATTTATCAGGGTCCTCATTAGATATTGGACCGGTGGGGCAAACAGCACAGCCAAGACTTTGCGCTCACAAGAGCTACATTTACTTGGACCCACATAATACAAATTGATGGCTCAACTGGATTGAAAAGCTTCATGTAAACAGCCCAATAAATCCAAATGAGCTTGATCCAAATCACATACAGTATATGGTGTAGACCTGAAATAATCTGATCAATAGGAAAAACAAAATAAGCTTGTAAATGCTTGAATCTTCTCAAATGGATTCCAAAATTGTGCAAATGGGCAATGCTGCATGCATGTTTATCAGAGCACTTTTATAATAAAATCTCTGATGCTTACAAGTTTTACATCTCACCAATGTGCATATGTTAATTTACATCTAATAAACTGGTTCATAATACTGGTATATAATATTTATAAAACAAAATTATAAAAAAAAAAAAAAAAAAAAACTTTTTAGGTATGTCATCAACAACAACAAATTCTCATATTTCACAAAATTTCTTTGGTTTTAAATTTCCATGGAAGCATTTTTTTTTTCTTGTGAAAAATATGGCATAGTAATGGAAATTTAAAATTGTTTTTTTTTTTAAAACATGTTACAAGCCAAATAACTTAATTTGGAATAAATAAAATACAAAAAATAATAAAATACAATACAACTTTTTATTCTAAATAATTAAAATGATGATATTTATTATATAAATATAGAATTAATATCCTGCTTGCAAGGACCAGGTTCAAATCCTGTTAAAAGCCCATTAAAACTATTTGGAATATAATAATAAAAAAAATGTAATAAATAATATGTATATAAATAATATTTAAATTTAAATAATATACACATCATTATATTACAAAATATAAAAATGCTTGCAAGGACCAGGATCGAGTTCAGTTAAAAAACAATAAAAACAAAAAATTGAAATAAGATAAAAAAGTGGTATTTTATTTGACATATTTACAATTGTAACATTTATAACTAAATGACCCTTTAAATGACAAATAATTAAACACACACAGTAGCTCCAGTGGCATTATTTCTGTGGATTTCTCTGAACACGCTGACTGGACACCGTGCATGCATTGAAGTTTTGTTCGAAATACATGTACAAAACTTACAAAATCTGCAGTTGGATTGCATTTATTGACAAAAATTGGTTTATAGAAACATGCTTTTCATGGAAAGACACTCGTTCTTATTGTCGTCTCATTTTCTGAGGCTTCTTTTCTGCAAAGTTTGAATCAGGCCGTTTTTCTTCGATTTGTCTACAAAGAGCTGGTTCCTTTTGTGGTTATGCAGATGCTTGCTCCACTGGCTGGTTAAAAATGCGACAGTAACTATCATTCCATAAGTAAAGTGAATATGAAGCCCTCAGGTCCCCTTTACCGTTAACTGGAGTCTCTAGCAGGAAGGAATATCTCGAAAATGGTACTCCAGGCAAACAATGAAAAGCACAGCGCCTCGTGAGATACCCAGGAACATGGCGGATCTGGGACTTGATTTCATAAAATCTGCCTCTGTGCGCCAACGATAAGCAAAAGTGAGGGGAAACAGAGTATTTTAAAACAATCATAAAACACCATGAGGTTTCATGGGTCTCTTCACGCAGCTGTTATCACACGTGTGTGTCGGTATACGCAGAGGGAAGGCTTGCTGAAGGCAGGACGATATATAAACGAGTTTGAAAATGAATGCTGCAGAATTGGAATTTGAAGCAGCGCATTAAAAGATGTCAGACACATACGTTTCCATTCCTCTGGCCTTACAGAAGGACGCGTGTTCAATATTCAATTTAGACTAGCAGTATAGCATCCCTCGCTCTCTTCTTTTATTCAGTAATTATGCTCTAGGAATCGTAATAGAAAACCTTCCATTACCATGGTAAACAAACCCGCAGTTTAGACTCTGAAACACATAAATACTAGAAAGGAGGTCTATAATACCAGGAGAGTTAGTATTACCATTTATCTTAACGGCAGCACACAATCTGAACTTTGCAATCTTAGCACACTCGCTTTAGTTTGGATGCTGTTTTTGAGCCAATAAACTTGCCATGTGACTAATTACTCTGTAGCTGCAGGATGATGATGTCACACACACACACACACACACACACACACACACACAAAGGAATTTGTTTTGGTGACAGAAGACAACAACAACAACACAGTTATTAAAAAATAAAAATATGCAAACAAAATAAAATAAAGTTAAATTAAATTAAAATAAATAATAAATTATAATATAATATGAATAATTTTTTTTTCATTATATAAAACAAAAATATAAGATTTTAATTTGTATTTCCTGACAAAACTCTGTATCTGGAATAAATTATTCTGATTTTTGTTATATATTTATGCAATATATAATATATGTGCAGTATATAACACACTAAGGCAATTGCCATTTATCTTCAGTAAATATAAGCCCAGACACTCTTTAAAAAGATTGCAATAAAAGAGGTTTCTAAATGATAAAACTAAAGATTATAGTGTTGACACTGAAAACAAACATCACGGACACTTTCTGACTATCAAGCATTACAGTGTTATGATGACCATGTTTCTCCAGAGAAAAGCTTTGGCATCATTTGTTTGCAGATGCCCTTATAAAATGTTGACATCACAAAATTTAAATGGGTTCTATAAAAATGTTAATACTTTTAAATTGCCATTGTAAATTGTTGCATTATGCTGCAAAATTTGGCATAATATTGGAATCAGTTGATCATTATAGTCCAGTGTCACTTTTATCCTGTCAAAAAAGTAATAATTTTAATAGTAAAATAGATAGAGAGATAGATAGGAGAAATAGTAAGATGTAAAATACATTTTTATTTTAGAATTTTAACATTTTTTTTAAATCTAAAAATGTAAATGAATGCAAAATAAATAAATAAACAGCTATATTGCATTCTGATATGGTTAAAGCAATGGAAGTGCGAACCTATAAACGTTTATGCTTCAATCAAAGCTGAATGTAAAATGAGCTGTTATTCATTCATCTCTGGTGTTGTGCCTAATAGTGACAAGATGTTGTGCATTGACTTGGTCTTGACCCTGACTACACTGTCACTACTCTGACTAGTGGACAAATCTGACATGACAGGCGTGCAATGTGATCTGAGTGTCAAGTAAAGTACTTCGGACAGAGATGTCCACCTATGTCCTAATTAAGACTGGCAGTTTGAACCGTCACAGCTTCCGGCATAAATACACAGTGTTTACAAGACATGTTTGAAAGCCTTGATCATCTAATCAAACTGAACGACAATTGGCTCTTTCTCCGCTCGGCGTGAACGTTGATTGTTCAATCTCTGATGTGATGGACATATGCGGCATCGCTCTAATAAGGACATCTACTCTCGTGCATCTTAAACAATCCTTAATCAAAACCTGATTGGCAAAAGGCTCAGCGGCTTCCAATGCCATTGGCAGAAAAGACCTAAATCAGCCAGCTCTCTTTCAATCTTTAATTTAACGCATTTTCAATCAGCTGAGCGGGATGCGGGGAATGCCAAATGATTTGCACGAGACCGAGAGATGCAGTTGGTGTCAAACACGTGGTACAGCCCTGGAGATCGATACCGGCTCCTGATCTGCAATTGATGAAAAGCTTCTGCTCTCTGCTCTTGTATAATCTCAGATCCTGATTTATCTGTGTAGGGAATGTTTTACCGAACATGCAATATCGATTCACCATCCCATCAGCCTGTGTCTCTCATCCCTGGGTTTTTCTCGCAAATCTATTACTCTTCTTTGGTCCATCTTTTAGTTGCATTCTCTTTTCTATTGCTTCCTTTTTCATTTGCATTTTCCATTATGCTGTAGGGCCTATAATGACCAGAAAGAGCCGTTCACATTCATCTGCTTGTTTGGCTGGCGAAGCCAAATTTATAAGTCTATGAAATCGACAAACTCCAAAAACGGATGAACCACTGAAGAAGCTTTATATTTAAGAGTTAAATTGTTGCCACCTGCCACTCTCTTTAGATGTATAGGATCCGTTTTGTATTTTTAAGCAGATTTCTCCGGAAAGTGCTCTTACTGTTCCTGATAGTCGAGAAGGAAGAAAAGGGTCAACATTCAAAGGCTTGTTTGAGTCTCTCTCTATTTACTCAGCAGCTGCTGGCAGATGGGCTGTAAGTATGTCCTATCCCTTACTAAATTGCTTTGACCGTGATATAGCACTTCTGGGTATCATTTTCACAAGACTTTGAAGTATTTTTACTTTTTCACTTGGCAGCAACCTGTTCCACTTCTTCTTGAACCCTGGTCTCAAATCAAGTGTTATCAGCGGAGAATATTCTCAGTTAAATTCAGCACTTCCAATCTAGCCAAAGCCTCTTTTATATGCTATGGTTAGTGGAGTATTTATTTATATTGCAGAATGCCTTGGAGGAGCATTTAAAGCCTCAATGTAGCATTACACCCCCCCCCCCCCCCCCCCTCCTCTGATATTTTAAAGGATTTATTTTGTTATTCCACAAACTTTTAAATATAGAGCAAACAAGGGATTTATAAACAATTTGTTTGATTTTTTTTTTCAAATAAAAATAACAAAAACACACTCACAGTGCGTTTAATTTTATTTAATTTTATATTTTTTTATATAATCAAATATTTTTTATATAACCTTTTAAATTAGTTTTATCTGATTTTATTTATTTTGCTATTCCACAACTTTTTTTCTACTGTATATCTGCATACTGTATATATTTTGTTTAATATATATTGTATATCATCTAGACTCCAAATCTAAGAAAAACTCAAAAACAGAAATAGTATAAGGAAATGTTGCCAGCAAAAAAAAAAGCAGTTTTATTTTTTAATTTTAAGTACTGCAGCTTAAAATTTATTTTAATGCAAGAATATGTTAGAAAGAAAAAAACAACAACAACAATAATAAGTGTAATATGCCATTTGTGTTGCAGAAGCTAATTTACCAAGACTGTCTTAATAAGAACTCAACTTGCTAATAATTACTACAACTACATGTTTTCTAGATGGAAACTCTGCACAATAAATGTCATTATTTTACATTCGTGGACAGCTGGAAGATACTAAAAATTTGACATATCAGTTAAAGAAAAATAAAAATGGGTACAAAAATATTCAAGTGTGTACTTATCATACAGAGAGTGTTTGCTACATCAAAACAACCGTATTCTTGGTTGTCTCTCAAAACTCACCGAGCGAAAAAAAAAAGCAGACTTGTGATAGAAGCTTCAGAGAGGCCAAAGATGACTTTGAAGGCGCTACAGAGTCCAGAAAACTGAGCGGATGAAGGAGGACAGAGTTCTGTATAATGCTGCTCTATATGAAGGACACAAAAGAAGCCATTACTCAAAAAGAAGAGTGTGAAAGCACCTCTAGAGTTTACCCGAAAGCATAACAGTGACCCAGCGGCACTCTGGGAAAAGATTTGATCAGCTCAGATGAGACCAGGATAGAGCTTATTTTAGCCACAGATTCAAAGCTATATGTGCAGTGCAAATGCAATGCTGCCCACACAGAAAAACAGCATCCGCAATATGGAGCTGTTAGCATCCTGCTGTGGGGCGACTTTTCATCAGCAGGGACTGGACATCTTGTTAAAGTGGATGGAAGAATGGATGGTGCAAACTTCATGGAGCTATTGCATGAGAATCAATGTCAGTCTGCTAAAAAAACCGCAAAAAATCTTTCAGTGGGATACACATGAGGCCAATTCAACATTGGAGATGCTATAGCCTATAGTCTTCAGAGTCTACTTGAGTACATGCAGCACTGTATAGAAATCACAGTGCACAATTTTTATACAACATCAAACTAATTTCCCTGGAAGAGTCAAAATGTTGTATGCAAAGGCATATTCTGTAACTAACGTTTACACTGTGTTTTAAAATATGTAAAGGAAGAACACAAGGGTCTGTAAAGTACAAGAGTCACACAATCAAAAGATGAGAAAATTTAAAGCTCAGCATATACTGCATACTCCTATCAAACACAATTATTGAAACATTATTCTGTTTCAGCGGACTTTCCAAAATATGATCACACCAAAATAAGTTTATGGATCCAAATAAAAATAGCTAAATATGACATTTTATTTAAATATATATATATATATATATATATATATATATATATATATATATACACATTAAAAAAAACAAAAAAAAAACATTTGTTCAGATTTTGATATGAATGAATATATATATATTTGATATTTTAATCATATATTTAATAACATAAATATCTTAAAATATATTTTATCAAAAGTATAAAATAACAAAAATATATATACACACACACACACACACACACACACACAGTATTAAAATATTACAATATTATTATTAAAAAAATTATATTATATTGAATACATATATTAAATATGGACACACAAGTTACAATTTTTGAATATCTGTGCAAAATATCAAGCCAACTTATTTTCAATAAGCCCAAACACTTTAAAATCACACACTTGCAATAAAAAAAATAAATAAATTGGGTTCTGAATGATAAAAATTCAGTTATAGAGTTGACAAAAAAAAACTAAAAACTACATTTGTAAATCAGACTGTCAAACATTATAATAAACATGTTTGTTCTGCGAAAAGCATTGGCACTGTTTGTTTGCAGCTGCCACCTTATTTTGTTTCTAATGCATTGACGCGCATAAATGTTTAAAAGTGCAAATACTTTTTGGGGCTCCTGTATATAAAGCTTCATGAATTTAATATGAATATACAGTATATGAGCCTCAAGGTATGTAAAATAGTCTCCTGTTTTATATTCTATTCATTGCCCTGCTTTCCACACAAAGGGTTTTCCTTCAGCAAATTCATATTTATCATGCAGCCTGTCAAGCAATCTCACAAATTATACGGCGGCATGTACTGTAGGAATGCTCAGCGCTGACATGTCCCTCTCATGAACCGACACACTCATTCTTACATACACCCTCTGGCTGAGGGAATCTGGTAACCACAGAAAATGATCGAGCTCATGCTATCTTCTCGGCGGCACTCGATGATCTGTGCACCATTGTCTGCGCTGGCACTGATGTTCTCCCAGCTGCCAGGAGGAATCAGTTTACTGAGAAGCCCGCCAGAGAGAGTCCCTTAAAGCCGGCCTGTCACCAAAACTTTGAATCCTCCCCAAATGGAGGAACAAAAGCCTAAAAAATCTTCTGAAAAGATGCCTGTGGTGTGATTCCTGCAATTTAAGTGATACCCTGCATGGCGTCCTCTTTGGTGCGTGTGTGTGTGTGATTTATACAACGCTAAAGGGATGGAAATTAATGGACTTCATCTTCCTACGGAGTGTTTGAAAACAGCGAGCAAATAAATGCTCAGATTGTTTTCACCACTGATTGTGTCGAGTGTTTTCTAGGGTCACTGGCTGCGTTCGGAGTGGAATACTGGAATGCTTAATGAATATTGTCCAGTACATACTGTAAACTGCCAACTGTTTTTGTGAAACAGAAAGCATTATAATGATAAACATTTCAAACAGCAGTATGCTGCATTGCCATAAAGATATTTAATATTTTGACTGATATTACTTCCAGTTCATTCATCACACTTAAAATGGTTCTGTTCTATTAATTACATATTTTGATAAATGTAGTACAAAAAAGTATTACATTTTGAGCACAGAAGAGAGGCTTTATTTCTTGCTTGGGTAAGTAAATAAATAAATACAATTATTAAATTATATTTATTTTTAATTATTTACATTTGATATACTAATCTGATTACAATTTACAAGACAAGAAAAATGTAAAATATGTGCGTGGGTGTGCGTATGTATTTATATATTCACACACACACACACACACACACACACACACACACACACACACGCACACGCACACGCATGTTCGTTTCTGTGAATTGTGGGGACTTTCCATAGACTACTATTACTTTTAAACTGACCTGACAATATTTTTTATCCCCTAACCCTTACCCTTACCCTACAGAAAACCTGTTTGCATTGTTACACTTTCAGATAAACATAAATTACCATTTTTAATACTTTGTTTCCCTCGTGGGGACCACATGTCAAAAATATCAGTTTTTACTATCCTTGTGGGGACATTTGTTCCCCACAATGTAGCATAAACAAGTACACACACACACACACACGCACGCTAGCATATTTACATTTTTTTCAAAGATTGATTGATAGATGCAATTAAAAACAATTGCATACAAACTGTAGATTGAAGAAAAGAAAATATAAAAATGAAGCAAATAAAATGTAAATAAATTTGTCTTGTACATTGCAATCAGATTAATCAAATATAAATATTTGAAAATAAATATATAAATGTAATTGAATAATTTATTAATTTATTCACTTGAGCTAGAAATAAAGCCTCTCTTCTGTGTTCAGAATGTAATGATTTTTTCTGCAGTATAGACAGTATTCATATACTCTGCACATATTTTTCTGAGCATGACATACTGTGTTACTGTGTAATACATTAAATAGAAATATATATCTGTAATATGTAAATTACAACACTATGGAGGAAAATGATAGGGTACAGACCAATACACCAATTTACACTTACCTATGTATGCATATGCAACTAATAGTCAAAAAATAGTGGTGTGTAAATTTATTCTATAGTTAAAGGTATACGTGCTGGAATGGACAAATAACTGTATATAATGAAAAAGTGTGAAAAAGTGTTGGCCCCCTTCCTGATTTTTTTATTTTTTTGCATGTTTGTCACACTTTAATGTTTCAGATCATCAAACAAATTTACATATTAATCAAAGATAACACAAGTAAACACAACATGCAGTTTTTGAATTAAGTTTTTTATTATGAAGGGAAAACAAAATCCAAACCCACATGGCCCTGTGTGAAAAAGTGCTTGCCCCCTAAACCTAATAACTGGTTGGGCCACCCTTAGCAGCAACAACTGCAATCAAGCGTTTGCGATAACTTGCAATGAGTCTGTTACAGCGCTGTGGAGGAATTTTGACCCACTCATCTTGGCAGAATTGTTGTAATTCAGCCACATTGGAGGGTTTTCGAGCCTGAACCGCCTTTTTAAGGTCATGCCACAGCATCTCAATAGGATTCATGTCAGGACTTTGACTAGGCCACTCCAAAGTCTTCATTTTGTTTTTCTTCAGCCATTCAGAGGTGGATTTGCTGGGGTGTTTTGGATCGTTGTCCTGCTGCAGAACTCAAGTTCGCTTCAGCTTGAGGTCACGAACAGATGGCCGGACATTGTCCTTCAGGATTTTTTAGTAGACAGCTGAATTCAAGGTTCCATTTATCACAGCAAGTCTTCCAGGTCCTGAAGCAGCAAAACAGCCCCAGACCATCACACTACCACCACCATATTTTACTGTTGGTATGATGTCCTTTTTCTGAAATGCTGTGTTACTTTTACACCAGATGTAATGGGACACACACCTTCCAAAAAGTTC
The DNA here is from genome assembly GCF_936440315.1 of Barbus barbus. Taxonomy (NCBI): domain Eukaryota; kingdom Metazoa; phylum Chordata; class Actinopteri; order Cypriniformes; family Cyprinidae; genus Barbus; species Barbus barbus. Next base: position 26,990,104 of record NC_136756.1, on the reverse strand, counting down.
AGTCCACAGAGTATTTTCCCAAAAGTCTTGGGGATCATCAAGATGTTTTCTGGCAAAACTGAGACGAGCCTTTATGTTCTTTTTGCTCAGCAGCGGTTTTCGTCTTGGAACTCTGCCATGCAGGCCATTTTTGCCCAGTCTCTTTCTTATGGTGGAGTCATGAACACTGACTTTAACTGAGGCAAGTGAGGCCTGCAGTTCTTTAGATGTTGTTGTGGGGTCTTTTGTGACCTCTTGGATGAGTCGTCGCTGCGCTCTTGGGGTAATTTTGGTCGGCCGGCCACTCCTGGGAAGGTTCACCACTGTTCCATGTTTTCTCCATTTGTTGATAATGGCTCTCACTGTGGTTCGCTGGAGTCCCAAAGCTTTAGAAATGGCTTTATAACCTTTTCCAGACTGATAGATCTCAATTACTTTCTCATTTGTTCCTGAATTTCTTTGGATCTCAACATGATGTGTAGCTTTTGAGGATCTTTTGGTCTACTTCACTTTGTCAGGCAGGTCCTATTTAAGTGATTTCTTGATTGTTAACAGGTGTGGCGGCAGAAGGGGGGGGGTTTGGACACTTTTTCACACAGGGCCATGGATTTGGATTTAGTTTTCCCTTCATGGAATAAACAAACTTCATTTAAAAAACTGCATGTTTTGTTTACTTGTGTTAATATTGATTAATATTTAAATTTGTTTGATGATCTGAAACATTAAAGTGTGACAAACATGCAAAAAAAAATAAAAAATCAGGAAGGGGGCCAACACTTTTTCACAGCACTGTAAACTGTGGCATAGATTTCCACTTCAGCCACTCAACATACGACATATTTCATAAAATCCATAATATTAGTGAAGCACAATGGCCGTCACTTTACGGACACTAAGCAGTTATACAATAAATCTCAAGTGTTTTGTGTGGGGTGTGTGGCAGTTGTGATTTGTTTGTTTTCACAGAGCACAATAGGCTCTCATTTGTGCCGTGTGGTTTAAACGTTAGTGGCCAAAACTGACTGTAATGAAGAGCTTTGCCTCTTGTCTCCACTTCCAGGCACTCGTGATATCCGGTGCGCCGCTGCTCCACGCCAAGAAGCGGCACAATGAGAGCATGCGAAGTATCCTCACCTCTGGAGAGGAGCAAAGATGAAGTGGAGCAGACGTTGAATTGTTTTGTCAGAATGCTTGGCAGCACATAAAAACAAGTGAGGCGTTTACAGCATGCAAAATGCTCACGGAGCGCTCAGAAGGAACAGGTTTGAGCAAAGTAGGCCAGGTAATTATTCTTTTGCGCTTCTGGTTTGAAGCAAGCGTCAGGCGCTTCATCAGATTTTTGCTTTGTGTCTCGGACAGATCTAATTAAAGCGAGAATATTTTTGTCGGTGAGAAACAAAACACCTAAATTGGGGCCGTTGTTCCACATCCTATTTGCTTTCTTTGAAAAATTAGTTAATGGAATATTCAATTTCAAAGTTTTCTGTTTTTTTGGGAGTGATATCAGGATAAATATCATATTAAGTGTATTAAGTTAAATGCAAGTTTACTTCTTTAAAATCATTAATTAGTATTATTTCCATAACCTTTTTTCCATTAGCATCAACCAGCATTATTATTATTATTATTATTTTTTAATCATTATCGCAAGAAAGAAAATACAACAAGAAACAGCACTGCATTGAAATACAATAACAAAGGAAAGGGGGAAAAACAAGAACAAAAACAAAAACAAAAATATTAACACCAGCATTAATTACTTTGTAAAACAATGGGTTACTTACAACAGTAGTCTACAACAAATGACAAAAAAGCCAGTTGGTATTTGGTTAACATATTAACTAGCAGCCCAAATGTCCGAGGTTACGTCAGTCAAAAGAAAATTGCTTCAGAGGCAGAAAAAGTTGGATTATGATGAAATCTGTATACAATATGACCAAAATCATGCATTAAAAGAAAAAAGTAAAAAAAAGGGTAAATTTTGATGTTATACTGACTAAATAAATAAATAAATTCTATTGACTGTATTGAAGATATACGGACTGCCCAAACTCTTTAAAAAATAAATAAATAAAAATAACATAATGTAACGTAACATATGTCCAGAGATGTTATCTTAGGTTTTACTTTTAAGGTCAGCAGAAACAGTGGTGCTATCCATTTTGTGCTGGAAGATCTGAATAAAATACATAAATTCCTAAAGAAAAGTCAACAAAAACATGTATTTAGAAAAACATGTATTTATATAATAAATTTTTTTATTAAATTAAAATAAAACATGTCCAGAGATGTCTTAAGTTCTGATGTAAGATAACTTAAGGTCAGCAGAAACTCCTACTACTCCATTTGTGCCCAGATCTGATTAAAATACATCAATTCCTAAAGAAAAGTGGATAAAACTTGAAAAGCTGAACTAGTTAAATAATTCAGAGACATCGAAATAATTCGATTGTATGCGCTGATTTGTGACTGCATGTTTTGAGTTTGAGCTCCATCAAATTGATTCTTTATCGTCTATTTTCTATCTTAAAACAATTTTATACACTATCATTTTTGTTTCTATAACGTGTGAATATATCCACCCACTATCTTCTCTAATACATTAGAAGCTGTTGTCCCCTCAAATTGAAAAAAGGTTAGAGAAAAACGTACTGCGCCATGGTACAACAGTTATACCCATTCTCTCAAGCAAGAAACTTGTAATCTTGAGCGCAAATGGAGAAAAACTAACTTGGAAGTTTTTCGAATTGCGTGGAAAAACAGTATGTCCAGCTATAGACAGACTCTAAAAAGCTGCCAGGGTAGAGCATATCCGCAAACTCATAGATAATAACCAAAACAATCCAAGGTTCTTATTTAGCACAGTGGCTAGATTAACAAATAAACAGACACCGCCCAATCTAAATATTCCCTCACTGTTTAATAGTAATGACTTTATGAATTTCTTTACTGATAAAATAGATAACATCAGAAATACAATATAAAATGTATATTCTACTGCATCTAGTATTTCAGCTTCATTCATCGCATCCAAAGAAAAACTGCAGTGCTTTACAACTATAAGACAGGAAGAGCTAAGTAAACTTAGTGCATCTAAACCAACAACATTTTTATTAGATCCTGTACCCACTAAACTACTGAAAGAGTTGTTACCTGTAGCAGAAGAACCGCTTCTTAATATTATTAACTCATCGTTATCTTTAGGTCACATCCCAAAACCATTCAAGCTGGCGGTTATTAAGCCTCTTATTAAGAAATCACAACTAGATTCTAATGAACTGGCAAATTACAGACCCATTTCAAATTTCCGTTTATGTCTAAAATTTAGAAAAAGTTGTGTCTGCTCAATTGTGCTCCTTCTTGCAAAGAAATGATCTCTATGAAGAATTTCAGTCAGGTTTCAGGCCTTACCATAGCACAGAAACGGCACTTGTTAAAATTACAAATGACTTGCTTCTTGCTTCAGACCAAGGCTGCATCTCATTGCTATTATTACTTGATCTTAGTGCTGCGTTTGACACTATAGACCATGACATACTCATAGATCTATTACAAAACTATACTGGTATTCAAGGGCAGGGTTTAAGATGGTTTAGATCCTACCTGTCCGATTGCTAGCACTTTATTCATTTAAATGGGGAGTCATCTCAATTATCACCAGTAAAATATGGAGTACCACAAGGATCTGTCCTAGGTCCTCTGTTATTTTCAATATACATGTTGTTCCTTGGTAATATTATTAGAAAATACAGGATTAGTTTTCATTGTTATGCTGATGATACTCAACTATATATCTCAACAAGACCAGATGAAACTTCTAAACTAAGCTAATAGATTGTGTAAAAAATATAAAAGATTGGATAACCAATAATTTCCTCCTATTGAATTCAGATAAGACAGATATATTATTTATTGGACCAAAAAAACAGTACACAGAATCTCTTGGATTACAATTTGCAACATATTAGACAGCAACTTGTCCTTTGAAAATCATATTTCCCATGTTACAAAAACAGCATTCTTCCATCTTAGAAACATTGCCAAGCTTCGAAACATGCTACCTGTTTCTGATGCAGTAGAGCTAGTTCATGCATTCATGACCTCTAGACTGGACTATTGTAATGCACTGCTAGCTGGTTGTCCTGCATCTTCAATAAACAAGCTACAGATAGTCCAAAATGCAGCGGCTAGAGTTCTTACCAGGTCAAGAAAATATGATCATATTACCCCGATTTTACAGTCTCTGCACTGGCTACCTATTCAGTTCCGTATTATTTACAAAATATTATTACTTGCCTATAAGGCCTTAAATGGTTTAGCTCCTGCATACCTAATTTATCTTCTACCACGCTAAAATCCAACCGGCTCCCTAAAGTCGCAAAACTCTGGACTTTTGGTAGTACCTAGGATAGCAAAGTCCACTAAAGGAGGTAGAGCTTTTTCACATTTGCTCCCAAACTCTGGAATAGCCTTCCTGATAATGTTCGGGGTTCAGACACACTCTCTCTGTTTAAATCTAGATTAAAGACACATCTCTTTAGTCAAGCATTCACATAATGCATCTTATAATCTTGTACTGCAGTTATATCTGATCAAATGTACATTATTATTATTATTCTTTAGCTTGGTTTGAACAAATTATTTTTGCTTAGATGGAACAGCAGCTATGCTAATTATGTCTCTATTTGTTTCTCTGATTAACATCCCATGGTAACTAGGAATTAAAGAAGCTTCAGTCTGGATCCAACCCTTAAATGATCTGAGATGACCGAACACCTGAGAAAAGATAATGCCAAGCCCTCAGAGGACCTCAGAGGATGCCAACGCTCAGACAACATACAGAATTACCAAATCTTGCCATAAGTTAAATATATTAAGGTTCTGCAATATATAAATATATTGTGGAAACTTAATTTCCTGTAGAGCTTCTTTGCAACGATTTGTATCGTAAAAAGCGCTATACAAATAAACTTGAACTTGAACAAATCTATGAATCACTCTCTCTGACTGAGGGGAAAGAAGGACAGAAATGGAAGAAAGGGAACAGGAGGTTTATAGGACTCACCTACAAAAAACTGAGAGAAGCAGAGGAAGGAATAAAAGGCAGAAGGGACTCTTGCAGCGGGTCTAGCTGTCCCACTTCGGGTCGCATCATTAAATGCTCTCGGGTGCAAAGTGACTCATCACTCGTTGACATTCGACGGCGGTTCTGAGCCACAGCCTGTTGTTTTTACAGCCAGAAGACGTGGGAGTAGGAACGGGTGGGCCATTGACAAGAAGTCAGTCCATCTGACGGTCACGCATGCATATAGCACTGTTAAAACTTTAATCGTCTCATTTCCAGGGCAAAACCAACACGAATGCCTCCATTTTACAGCCAGACCATTGAGAGTTGCTTCAAGCACACAGGATAAAAAAGATCTTATTAGGTTATAACGGCCCCTTAAGAAGGCGTAAGGCCATTAGTTCACAGAAAAAGGAAAAGAGGTAAAAAAAAACACAGATATTATTCATTCTAGCCAGAGGACATACGATTAGGGTCTCATGTTATAAACAAATAAATAAATATTCATTGGTCCCATGCTGCATTCCCAAAAGAAATGCCAGATTGATAGACGCTCCACTTTCTGACCGAAAACTCTTCTGGATAGACGCAACACGTTGCATCACGTTTGATGGTTGCCGTGCTGCCTAGATGTTAAATCATTTATGATATTGCTGAGAAACATCTTTATCACATTTGTGCTGGTTTCTGCATTGGAATAAAATTGCCCTTGATGCTTCATGATATAATCATGCGGCTCTGAAGTCAAGAGAGCAAAATGAAATATTACTCAATAGGAATATTACTGCATGAATAAATAATATTGTCATCAAATTGTCTTTATCACACATGCATATTCTCTTTCAAAACTGAAATATCTGATACATTCATTCGAATAGACGCTGCACAGGCAGAGAATGAGTGCGAGCAGAAACATGTCAAGATTCGCCGTAGTTAGTAGGGCGAGAGGCTGTTAACGCTTGACTTGCTCTGGTCAGAACTGGATCAACTGGGGGTTTGGCCCTAAATTAAAATGAAATCACCTTTCTGTCAATCAAATCGGTGGACCTCGGCAGAGAACCGTATGTGGAGCTGATGTAAGAGGGAAAATGACATGAGAGAGCATTTGAGCAGAGAGTCCAAGAAAGATGTCTTGTATGAAGAGAACCAGAACCTAATTTGTACCAGAACAAACCCGATCCAGATCCAGCACCTGATGTATGTTTTATGGCATAATCTGTATAATATGTATGGTATAATCTATAATCTGTGCATGTTTATGAAAAATGTAGTATAATAATAATAGCTCAGGCTGATAAACAGCATGAGAAATAACATGTTCTTGAGTGTAACCTAACATCAGGATGTCAAAACTTGTACTATATAGATCATATTTAATTTGAGAGTAGAAGTGAATCTATGAATAATATAATATGAGCTATAGCTTACATTTCAATCTAATAAGAAAACAAGTAAGGGTTGAATTTAACTATGTAGCTCTGGTTATATAATGTGACATTGATTTAAATATTTTATTGGTTAAAGACTCAGATCAACAACATTTTAACAGCATTTACTCTTTATCTTGTTTAATTTTTTTTTTTTTTTCAAATATTTTAAAGGAAACCATGATACATTTTTTTTTCAAAGATTCTTTGATAAATAGATTTAAAAGAATGCATTTATTTGAAATAGAAACCTTTTATAACATTATAAATTTCTTGAATTAAAATGGTATACCAAAACATTTCAACAACACTTAAAAAAACCTATAAAATAACATATTATGCCATATATTCTGAACAGCATAAATGAACAAATTAACAATAGTATATTTAGAAAGTAGCATTATTTATTAAGATGAATAAATATAAAAATGCATAGAAAAAATAAAAATAAATAACTGAAAAATTGCTAGGAAAATTTCACAAATAATTACAAAGAAACAGCACGTAACACATTGAATTAAATTTATATTTTTGAAATAGGAAATAGTATTTTCTTAGTATAATTTGTTTTTATTTACATTCTTTTCATTAAAATAACCTTTACAGGGTAGGTCATGAAGCCCAATACAACTGTTAACAAATTGAAACGTATTATAGTGTTATCCATATATAATTTTCTATCATTTCAAATCATGCATCGAATCTTGCATGACACTGGATTTGTCATTCAGTCTGTCCTGGAACTGGATAATTTACAAATTCCACACAATGCAAATGCAAATGCCTGCTGAATCAATTGACATCCTCTACACTGCACTCGAAGTGTAGTTAGGAGATCACTGCTGAACAGTTATTATCTAATCAGAGTACATATACCCAACTAGTTTTCTTCAGAGTGTGCTAAAAAACTAATCGGCTCCAGAAGAGGTGCTCTTGAGTTGCTTTACGCGTGCAGCTGCGAGTCTGGATTCAATCCCACGCACAATAAAGGCACCTGAGCCGTGTGGCCAGCCAAAACAAAGCTTTTACACTCAACTGCAACAATGAAGGCTAAAGCAATGCCCTCCTCACAGCTGTGTGCCTCTCTGCCAGCACAGACAGACAAGGGTGCAGCTCCACCACACTGTCTGCCACAGTGTGTGTGTGTTTGTGTCTGTCTCACACCGTTTACCACACTCCCAAAACACTGCCAAAACCAGGACAGCCGCAGGAGAGAAGCGACAGTGATGGGAGGGGGTGTTTTTACTTTCTTATCCCATCCCTTGTGCATTAAAGGGTCTTTAAAAGGGGTTGTGAAATGGAAAACCAGGTTTTCCTTGCTATTTTGAACTAGTTCAATCTAGTATGTAAATGTGTACTAAATGAAATATTCAATACTTAATTTACATTTTTGGTCTTATTATGAATGGTTTATCAGTGCATGTTGTTTTAATGAAAAAAAGTCTGTTTTTGTTTGTTTTCATCAAAATATAATGCCATACTCCGTCTTTGAAAGGATTTTCAACCTCTCCATCCACCTGCCATATTGAGCCGTTCAATCAATTCCCAATGAATTATTTTAAATCCTTGCCATTTTTTCCCACCCAATATTCTTTCACTCAGAAATGGAAGTAGCCTAAAATTTGTTTAAATAATTAAAATCAGACTAAACCTGTGAGAACTGCTTCACATTACTAAACATCATCTAAAAGCCCATCAGTGAAAACCCAAGAGTGTATAAAAAAGGTCCAGAGAAATTATCCTAAAACATTTGTCAGTTTGCTATCTAATGCAATACAATTTAGGCAATTTTAAGAGTGACTCAAGTGCCTTTGCACCATTATATTCTATAACAAAGTTTTCTGATTATGAGGCTCAGAGAAGATAATTATGTAAATCACTTTTGTAGTAAAGAGGAAAACAAACTAAATGAGAACAGAAGGGTTTCATTTCATTAGGCGCAACTGTAGAGTTTGGTGAAGTATAACCAATCCACCAGAATCAATGATGAAATCTCTCATGGACTCACCAAGAATCAATATCACAAGCGATCTCATCCTGGTTCAACCATCTTTCTGACAGTAACAACAGCATTCCAGTCATCTGGGGTCAAGGCTTACGACAACCGCTTGAATGATACCTTTTGTCCCGAACGCTTGCCTGAATGGAACTGTATAATTGCATTTCATTATCAATTCATTAGAGGTCTGGCTTTGCCTGAGAGCCACCGCTAAAGCTTGGGCTTTAAACACCCATCAGTGACTTATTTTGTCTGACCTGACAGGTCAGTGCTATAAAAGGCTCGGTTCCCTTACTTTATAGAACTATTGAAAGATAAAATAAAAAGTAAGTGATACTCTAATGCTGTTGTTTAGTCAACGGTAGTCCAAAAGTCCAAAACTGTGGTTTTATTGTACGCAATTCATCAGTATGCTATTCTAAAAAAGACATGAAATATGCGTCAAGAGCTTCTAAAGAGCAACATTGACTTTAATAATAAATGTTCCTAGTCTCATTATACACTATTCTTCAGTATATGCTATAAACTTAAATAAAATGCAATAATCTAATCAAATTCTAGTACATCAACTTGCAGTATAACATCCAGACACACACATTCAGCCTAAGGATGCATTATGACTATTTGTACCCTGCATTGCTTTTACAATCAAGGTCAGTGACTAAGGCCTAAATGATTCTGCTTTCGATTTCTTAGCAATTTGTTCTTGCAATCCACAGGAAAGCCTTCAGCATCCTTCACTGGCATGCATCATTCAACAAGACACTAACAACCCAAGGTGCATCGCCTCCAGGTTATATTTTGTTACCTTGTGGCCTAGTTTTGTTAAAGATTGTGAAATTTAAGACTTCTGTTTAGATGCTTCCTTCCAGCTTTTCCACTGCAGGAGGATCACTCTCACTTCTGACATATGTTCATTAAGCACTGCATCCCAGATGTCAAATGAGTGAACATACTCTTTATGCATTCATATGTCATCTCTTCCCTGAGAATTTCACTTTTATTATAAATACACATCAGCTCTGTTCCAAATCCTGCTGTCTGCTGCCTACTCAAGCAGATGTCCAACTCAATTGGAAGCTTATAAATGTATGATTTGAAACATTGTAGTGCACAACACGTGCGCAGGACACTAAACTAGAGTTTGGTATTAGCATGTCGCTAATTTAACATTTAATTGTTATTAATATTCCAGGCATAGTATACACAAATAATTTAGTAGTCTATTTTTACAGTAGATACAATTTTTTGTGTTCATACGTATGATCAATATGATCGATATGATACTTTAACTCATCAAATTAATTAAACCAAGATTCAACTCCAAGTCAGTTTAATATAATTTAAGTTGAACTGTATTGTGAAGCCAATTTGAAAAAAATACAAATTCATATTTTAAATTCAACAATAAAAATAAATCAAAGTGACAGTAAATACATACAGCCTTGGTGAGCACAAAGAGACCTTTCAAAAAAAAAAATTCTGAATCATTCCAAATGATTGACCGCTAATGTGCATGTATGAATATATATATATATAATTTGAAAATGCTGTCCAGGTAATAAGCATGCTGGGTAGTTCTTGGAACAGAGCTGTTTTGTTGTCTGAAATCCCTGCAGAATCACATTCAGACTGAATATTCATAGCAAAAGTCCTTGAAAGAGAGATGCACAACCACACCAATACAAACACACGCATTAATCTCTAAGTCCCAGCTCTGTGTTTGTATAATACAACAATCGAGTAAAGGTTTGGTTGCCTGGGATAGTTGCGGTAGAAAAGGTGAAGCACCGCTGCTTGAGCCAGAAACACCGGGAAGCGGTCCAGAACTCAAGGACGAAGCCTTCGCCATTTGGAGCAAAAGGAGCTGACCCAACAGAGAGCTCTGAGAGGGCCCTGTTCTGCTAAAGAGGACATTTGTAGTTTCAGGGAAGCTGTTGTTCATTTTAATACGCTGAAACAATGCTGCCAAAGCCCACTGGCTTTTAACAGTAGCTCTTCTTCTGGAGAAACGCCAAAACACGGTCACAATGATTAAGCAGGGACTTCACAGCGGTGTAACATGCGTATCGCTCATTAATACATCTGCAATGACAGATAGGAAGTTGTAGAATCAAACTATTTTCTCATCCCCAGATTTTTTTGATCTGGTCGAAGAGTTATCATAGTGGAAGCTGCTTCTAGTTAGTCACTTATGAAACTTACATCATTACCAATAGTGTCAAAGGAATATCAGAATTTTTGCAAAGAAACTGCACCCAAAAATGAAAATTCTGTCATCATTTGCTCATTCTGATCTCGTATTAATTCTGTATGTCTTTCTTTTTTTAGTGGAACATGAAAGGAGATCGCAAAACATATAGTGACCAGGGGCTATCAAGCTCCCCATTTCTGCTAAACTACAACTGAAATATGAACCACCAATTTACAAGAGACATGAAAACTCATATTTCTAAATACTGACTGCCAAGCATCCATTTCAAAATGAAAGAAGTGCTTTAATCTGTTATTCTCTGTCCATCGCTGTGAGTGTAGAAGACAGTCCGGTCCACAATCACACTATATTATCAGCCCGACGTTATTCTATACCTCTTCTGTTCTGCGGATCTGTGCGTATGAGCAATGCCACTGACCGAGGTCACAGGAGGTCACAGGTTATCACCGTTCGATAAAAATTGCTTTATGACAGCCATAGCTTTATGTCTCTGATCTCGCTTTGACACTTCCAATTTTCCGAGATAGAATCACCGTCCTTCTCGCTGTAAATATGGCCAGCCTGACTGCTCACAACATCAAGGGGCTTCAGTAATGGCCCACTGCTTGGACTTCCTGTGGTTCTGCCTTGTCAACAAAAAGCTGTCAGGGACTCATCTAACTCAAGCAGGAGAGCAACCGTACGATTAAAGAGAGAGATGGAGAGTCAGGCAGACTATAAAACCTTGTAGTTGAAGATATATTCCCATAGTACAAGGATGCAACCAAATATTAAAACTGAGGGGGAACAAACTTACATCCCAATCATATGGAATCTCAAACTTTAGATATAATGTGCTAAAATGATCTGAATTCAGTCAGATTTAGTAAAAAATAATTATTTGTGTGCCTGTCACTGTGTATAGATCTTATTTTAAACTATAGGTGGGAAGTTCACTGTGATGCTTCATAAAAGGCTAATTTGCAATAGACTGTTAATATAAATAGGTTTATAGTGCATTTCATTTTTCTGATGTTTAGCATGCCACGCACCACAAAAACAGAGTTAGAGCATCCTAGCATTATATAGAATACATAATGCTGTAAATTAAATGATATGCTTTTGCTTTTGGGTTCAACAGGGGAAACATGTTTCACATAAGGTCATACACACACTACCACTGTTACACATTAGCAGTAAGGGTTACTTGATAAAAATGCAGGGTTCAGTTCTACATTTACTGAAAAATTAGTAATTGTCAAAAGACAGAAAAACACAACAAAAGGAGCAACAAAGGAGCAAAGGACATGATGGATGCTAACAACAGAAAGACCATAAAGCAAATGAATCAACATGGTGACAATACACAAGCGGAAAAGCAGAGCACCTTGTTTACAATGCAGATTAAACCACTAAAATGAAATATTACCTTTTACTGGTGCGAAAGCAAAGACAATCACCATAGCACTTCCAAACAAATCGCTAAGCCTCTTAGTCAAACACTTGTAAATTATATCCATTTGTGAATTTCATTAATTCACCTTAATAATTATTTAATCTGACCTTGTTTCACAGGACTTCCTGTTATTACTTCCTGTGAATAGCTGAAAGCAAACCAGCTTTATCATTTTTAAAGCTGTTGAAATGCATCCCTTGGGCTTGCTCGTTACTTACAATGAGAATATAACTGCCAGGCGGATTTACCTATAATACACTGAATCAACAAAACAGAACAAAATGATGGCTGTCCTTTAAGTTAGACTCCCTATTGATCTCACTTGTTCTAACACTGTGATGGAGGCGATACTCAAGATGACCTTTGCTGAAAGCCATGCATAATTAGACCCGTGAACATTGAATATATTTCTACCAGGAAGATTGCCTTTGCTTTTGCTGTTTCGGCCTGAATAGAAATGTAATTTGTAATGTATGTGTACTTTGACTCCCCTGAGTAGCCGCTTTGTGGCAAAAGGCTTTTCGCTTATTTTCTCAAGCTCCTCTATGTCTGGACCTGGGCCTTGTCATATTTCATGGGGAGAACCTATGACATTGCATAAATTATGGGATGCAATTGCCAAGAGTGGCCATGTGGGGGAATTACGTACAAGGATCAGCAATGTATATCTTTAATTACGTCCTGAATTGGTGATTTGTCTGACAAAGTACATGATTAAGGGAAATCTCTCCAACCCCTCAATAATCCGGTCACTGCTACCTTGAATCCAAAATGAGGCAAATATTTATCTTGGAACCAGACCAATATATTAGCTCTCACATTTCATCGATGTCTTTTTTCAGTCTCTTTCCTTAAACAAGCAGGCCACTGCAATTTATTTGACTCTACTGCCATTTGCCTGGGGTGTTGCATGTTGATAATAATGCAAAAACACACAGAGGATAGGAAAGGAGCAATGCACAGAGACTTGAACCAGTTTGAAGCTACACCATTTTTTTCAGTGGTGTATTTTAAAAGCAATACTCAATGTTTTGCTATAAGCCAGCAGAGAGTAAAAATTCCCCAAACCGGTGTTGCTGTTTGATTATATAACAAGGTGTTTTTGGCTTGAGGATGTTTTATATCTTACAATACCTGAGGTAAAAGGAGGAAACAAAACTTTGATTACAGACCTGAGAACATATGACTCAAGTTGCCATGCACTGACCCATGTTTCCTACCCATTAGAGGGGAACAGCTAGCAGCGGAACAGGGGGGGGGGGACAACACAATTTTTTTCGCCTCACATTGACTGGACATTTACCTCTTGTTCCCCGCAGTGGTAATGGATTTTAGGAGGGCGACGGATCATACCTCACATTCTCGGGAGCCGGAGATGGTGTAGGTACAGGGTCCTGTCCCATTGACCAGTACGTCCATGGTCTCAGAGTTTGTGGGTTTGTAGTCCACATAATATTCCTGAAGCGGGGAGCTGAGGGTTCGCTCTGTCTCCCTCGCCTTTTTCCGGCGTTTTCTCACCATGGAATGCTGCTGCAGTTGCTTCATGCTGCTGGGATAACGCTTCCAGGAGACGTAAATGACTAGCAAGATCATGGTCACGGATAGGAAAAGGGCGACGCTGCCGGCAATTATCTTGTGGAACGAAACATGCTCAAAGTCCTGCTCAGGGATGGGTGGGGACGCAGCCGTCGGGGAAAGCGCAACAGCATTGTTGCGTGTTATTTTCTCATTCACCCTGAACATGGTGGGCAAGGGGAAACGTCCAGGTTTGGATGGGGAGCTTACGGTGGAGGATATCGGCTGGTAAGGAGTTGGGGTCATCTTACAGATTCCATGTGTGTCAACAGCCTCAATGACTTTCTCACCCTGGACCTCCTTTGGTCCAGCACAAATCATGGTGGTCTCCTTGTTCCCCTTGAAGTTCCTCAGCCAAGCTACAAGGGGGCATAAGCTGGGGTTGCATTCCCAAATGTTACCAGCAAGACTGATGGTAGTAAGAGAGATCCAAGCTGATATGGCCTCTTGAGACACGTTGCTTAGCTTATTGGAGTCCAGATTAAGAGTCTGCAAGTTAGGGAGACACTGGAAGATGCTTGAATCCAACACCTGCAGGTCATTTCCAGAAAGATCCAGCTTTTGCAAAGAGGTCCAGGTCCATGTAATTCCCTGGGTTATCGACTTTATCCGATTCCACTGCAGATACAAAGCACGGAGGTTGTTCAGCCTTGGGAAATGAGAAAAATTTATCTTTGAGAATTGGTTGTGCTCCAAGTGTAACTCAGTCAGTTTTAGAAGTCCCGCAAATGCGTTACGGGTAAGACTTCGCAGTCGATTGTAGCCCAAATCAAGGAACTCTAGGTTTCGACAATCCTGGAACACTCGCATGGGAACCGTCTTGAGGGAATTAGATCTGATGTGGAGACTCAATAGTTTGCGCAAGCCCTGGAACTGATTCGGCTGCAGAACTTGAAGTTTGTTGTAGGAAAGGTCCAGATTGCGTAGGTTGGGGATTGAATGGAACGTGCTGTTTTCCAAATGTGTGATCTTGTTTGAGCTGAGGATCAATTCCTTTAGTCTTCGAACACCCTGAAAGGCTTGTTTGTCCACTGCATTTATGTAGTTGTGGTCCAGGTACAGCCAGACCAACTGGCTGAGGCTGGCAAACTGACCAGCCCTGAGGTTCACCAAGCTGTTGTACCGCAGTGAGAGGCCCTGGCATCCCACGGAAACATTCTTTGGCACGTCACGGAAGGCATTTGATTCGCAATACACTATTTTGCCATCGCAGCGGCAGCTTCGGGGACACGGTTTCTCTCGGACTCTGCCTTGAGAAGCCAAGAGCCAGGCCTGCACGAGCAGGGGGATCATCAGCCAACGGGATCTCACCAGGGATCCTGCATTAAACACAAAGAGAAAGAAGGGATAAGCCATGATTCGGTCAATGCTGAATCCTAGTCTTTTGCATTTAGTCAAAAACTGATGATAACTTACTTACAAGGATTAGTACATACTTAATTAGTCCCGCTGCACAGATTGCACAAAGTAGGTTATCAAATTACATAGGCAATGTTTACTGAATAAAATCCTGAATGTAGGAGGAAAGTAAGAACTTATTTGTGTTGCTTCAAGTCAGAATTGTATTTACCTTCTCTTCATTTCCCATTAATGCGATTACTATGCAAATTGTTGCTCTAGACCAGTATTTGGCATTCTTTTAAAGTATGCCGATGTCAATTGATTTTTCTAGTTCATGTACTTTAATTAAAAATGAAAGCAAATATACACCTTTACCTTGAAGCAACCAAAATAATTCAATAGGCAAGTGTAACTTTATTCAAATAAGGGAGTAAAAACATTCCCTTTAAGGTTTCTTAATAACTATAATTACACACTGGCTCCAATAAACTGTCTCTGTGGTAGAGAAACCAGACTGTTGACTTATGGTTCACAGTTTGAATTCAAAGATACTATTAAAAAAAAAGAACTTGGAAATTTTTCAGATAAAGAAGACTACAGTACCAAACAAGATAAGCTACAGATGAAAAATAGAGACACAAGTATCACAACAATATGGAAGAGAGAGAGAGAATTGTATGATGTCCAGATGTCCTTGTGATTGTTTTGCTTTCTAAATGAAAAAGAGTGGAATCAAATATCTGTTGCTACAATATACAAATCTGATCAATTGTGCTTGGTTCATGAGGGAATCATTCTTTTGAGTCTGATGAATCGATTAATCCACTTCACAACTGAATTGTCTGAATAACTCGGGATTCAAATGATTCGTTCACAAATTGGACTGGTTCTCAAGCTCAAATAACTGACTCAATGAGCCGGTCCCAGAGGTTAACAGCTCACTGGAGAAGATAATTAGTGAATAATGATGTAAATCTTGGTCTTTTCTTTACACAAAGCTATCAAATGACTTCAGAAGACTTGGCATATAGTGCATGAGACTACTTTTGTGATACGTTTTTATGGTGCTTTTGTGTTCTTTATAAAGCTTGAAAGCTTCAGCCCCATTCACTGTAACTGCATTGAAAACAGCAACCAGCAGAGTTTTTCTCCTTTTGTATTCCCTAGAAGAAATGAATGAAATAAGGGTTTCATACTGTAAATAAACTACAAAAAGATGACTAAATGACTATTTTAAAGAAAAAAAAAGCTAAATATTTGAAATCAATGAAAACATCTTTGCCAATCAATGAAGGACAGTGAAAATTTCCATTTCCTCTTTGGCTGGCTCAGTGTCTCTTTATGCTTTGTTATCTGATTGAGCTTTTTCCTCAGTTTGGGCAGAGATGAGGTTTTTTTTTTTTAGCTAAGGGTGTGCCAAAATTGATAACAGTCCTTTGTCTGCTGTTCTTGGAGCAAAAACAGGAAATTATTGGTTTATCTTGAGTGGCCAGCACAAAGGCTTACCATCTGAACCTTTAATCATATTACAACTATTGAGTAAATATAAAAGTAATTGTATAAATGTACAATGGTGAGCAGCAATGCGTTTGAATCATCCAACCCAACCACTGTTTACCAGCCTCCAGATTTAGATCTAATCGAAACATTTTGTGTAGGTCAATTGAATGAAACGGGCAAATCTAATAGTCTTGAAGACAGAGAGTAGGCCGGCTGAACAACCTGTTATCTACAGGACAATCGGTTCAGTGTGGCATTGCAAATTGCCTTTGAATTCATTTAAAATAATGAGAGAAAAACACAGTCCCTAATCTTCCTGGGAAGAGTCTGAAGTAAATGTGTTACAGTGCAAAAGTTTATGGTTATAAAACTTAACGCCTGTTTCCCAGTGAATGCACTCAAAAGTAAAAGTGTTCCTAGTAAAAGTCCATGTTACCGCTGCATGCAAATCCATTTTTGAGCACTGAGGCTTACAAAAAATGTACACCTGGACACGACAAGTAGCTTTACCTCCACATGCACTTCTCCAGATCCAGTTCACATTGTAAGACACTGAAGGTTATTTGCTCATATGAAAAATAAAAAGACATTAGAACAATTACCTTAACTAGATTTGTACATTTTCTAAAATAAACTGAGGTGTTTGTCACTGAAAAAAAAAACATACATTACAACAAATAAAACACAAATAAAATACCATGTGAATAATATGTAATCATGTAATCAATAAAAAGTAGCTGTAGTCTGATTAAGAGTATTTTAAAATGTAATATCTAATTACAAGCAGTGTTGGGGAAAGTTACTTTTAAAAGTAAAGCATTACAATACTGCATTACTCTCTTAACATGAGTACAGGAAATCTATCTGTCAATACATGTGAAAACAAACAAATTTGAATTTTTTTCTTGTAAATTAAAAAGTAATGCATTACTTTACTAGTTATTTGAAAAAGTAATCTGATTACATAACTTGTGTAATGAGTTACCCCAAACACTGATTACAAGAATTTAATTTTTGGAATCTGATTACATAATCCAGATTACATGTAATCGTTTACTACCCAGCACTGTGAAAAACTCACCACCAAAATACTGTAGGTGGTTGCCAGGACATGTCTATGTGGTTTTGACATGAACAATCCCACAGACTACCCAGAACACCCTTTTTAGACTAATGTAAAGCATTCTAGCCCTTAAAATTGTACACACGTCACTTCGGAAGGCCAGAACAGCCTAATTAGAAAAAGAGAGACGGGTAAATCAATTTAGTCTCTGCAATATTACCAGCTACACAGTACACCTTGGGCAAGATCACACGAAGTTATGCAAAGGTACACAAGGACACAAGGAGCAACTGTACAACCCAATAGAGTTCGCATGCAAATTCTCAAAGTTTTAATTAACTCTCACAGCGTAGCGGCTGGAGTCACCCTCACGAGTCACACTTTAAGTACAAAAAGAGCCAACCTGAAAACCTCCATTTAATTAGTCTTTCTCCACATATATGCATGATAACATAAGTGCATCTTGGCCTCCCCCACCTTCCTACATCCAATTCATCACGGTAAAGGAACGGCAGCCAAGATGCAGTCAAATAGTGCGTGTAAACCAGCCCTTGATCTTAAAACTCATTCATCATGCCACCAACATTAAAACACGTCCACATCCAGGTCTCAGAACCCCAGTTTCTGCAAAGCCTTTCTTGTGGTAAAATCAATCTCACAGACTGGATGCTAGATACCCATGGGAAAGAAAAATCTAAATGAGATCCCTTTAATATCGCAATTGTTTTTCCTACACAGCAAAGGGGTGGAATGGTGAGCAAAGAGACACTTTTAGCCTCAGTAATCTCACGTATGTCTCTTTTATGTCTCAACATATTAAGATATAAAAGACGTCTGTGATCGAATGTCAAACACAAGCATTTCCAGTGAAATTCTCCCAAGGTCAAACGATCTGAGCTTCTATCCACATTAATTTTATAGCTTGATATTCTTACAGTATGACAACTGTTAACTCATTTGTGTCAGAAAGCACTGAAAAACAAAAAGACTTTTATTTGACTTTTGATGGTAGACTTTTTTTGAGACCTCATCTGAAAGTCTAGAAGAAACACATGAGAGGTGTTACACTCTGGCATTAATGGTTCCATGAAAAACCTTTAACGTCAGTAGAACCATTACACTGGACAAAAACATTCTTTCTAGAGGAAAAGGGTTCTTTAGATTAATCAAATGTTCTTCACACTAAGAAAATAATGGTTGAGTGCTGTTCACTGAGAGATTCTTTAGGGAACCCAAAATGGCTCTTCACTCTTAGAAATAAAGGTTCAAAAAGTGGGGTTTTGCAGCAATACCAAAGAAGAACTATTCTGCTCCCCAAAGAACATCTGAGCGAACAGTTCTTAAAATAATACTACTAAAAAAAAATCATATTCTTAGTGTGAAGAACATTTTTGTTAATCTACAGAACCTTAATATTCCACTAAAGAACCTGTTGTCTAATGGAAATGTTCTATGGATGGTAAAGGGTCTTCGTGGAACCATTGATGCCAATAAAGAACCTTTATTTTTAGTAGTGCAATCTCTGGAGACACATATGAGATCATCATGAGCATTCATCAAAAGTCTTCAGTTGCTTTCCAATTCATGCCATCACTGTCTAAGTGAAATAAGTGAGATACAACAGCGATCTCACTTTGATTTTTCTTTCTCACATGACATTACCTTCCTAGCATTACAGATACAAATATACACTCTTAAAATTCTTTATTGACAATGTTTCCAAGAAGAACCTTTAACATCCATGCAATCTTTCCATTCCAAAAAAGGTTCTTTACAGTGGAAAAAGGTTATTTTGATTATTAAAATGTTCTTCAAACTAAAAAAACAAACAAAATACTAAATGATTCTTTGGGTAACCAAAAATGGTCCTTCTAAGGCATCTCAGCAAAAACAGCTCCCTTTGGATATATACAGTATATTTAGATTATTAAAATGTACTTTAACAATAAAATAGTTATTTTAAGAACTGTTTTCTGAAACAGTTTGCTGTGTGTTCCAGTAAGGAGTAAATCCAGTAAGGAGCTATGAAAGAGCCATTTCTGAGCAACACAATTTTCCTGTTGGTAGATAGATTGATTTTTATGATTATGTACTTCCTCATGCAATTTCTTTCACTGCATAGCACATACAATAAACTACAAGCATAATTTAAAGCACATACAGCATCACCAGAGCCCTGCGGAAAAGCTCCCTGTAACGGTGGCCAACTTTTTCCGCGCTAATCCCATCTGTGATTTGTTTCTGTGTGAGCAGGAAAAGCATAATCCCAAAACAGCAGTGCTAATCTCACACAAAGATAATCTGACACAAAATTGAACAGCTCTGAAGTAATCCCATCACATTCAAAGAGGAGCCCACATGCAACAGTCACAAAAGAGATTTCACATCTACAGTTTTTTTTAATATATATTCCTCCTATCAAACTTAATGATATTTCCATTACCCACATTTTAATTTCCCCTGACGGAACAGGTCATAACCGAGAATCTGTCTTCACAGTTTAAGCAATCAAATCTGAGAAACTGATACGGCTACTTCCTGTGTCCATTTCTCACTGGCTGACATGTTTTCCGTCTATAGCCCCAGTTATCGGTTTTGACACCCTCTCCACTCTATTACCTTGAAAAGCTCTTAGACGTTTAATAATGGACACTTGATGTGTCCAGATGTCTTTCAGTGGGTTGCGGTAAAGTGAGACAGGTAGCGAGAACTAGAGGAGGGGGATTGAGGAATTAGCTTCAGGTCTTATCCTTTCTGTAGTGCTGTAATATCGCACTGAGGTACTTAACAGGAATATGACAGTAAGTAGTTGTTCTTCATGCTGTGCTATTATCATATTGCTTTACAGCTTGTTTGAGCATGCCAGCATGGGACAATGGTATCATCGTCACAGAGTGACAGACACGGCAACATTGCATGCTACTGACATGACAGTTAAATTCTGGTAAATTATTATGGCATGCATTTCACTTCCACACAATGCATTTGCAGTGCAAATGACAAACCAAAAATATACCACAATAAATAAGTGAACGAACCAATTAATTATTATACAGGTGATTCTCACACCGTCCAGAAATGCATAAACTACATTTCACCCCAAAGTCTAGAGGAAAATAAACAATATATAAGATATTTAAAAACTTAAACTATAAAAACTGTATTTGATTAACTAATTAATTATTTAATGTTATCATTATTTATTTTAAAAAATAAAACAGATTGAGTACTTGTCCATTGTGTGTGTGTGTGTGTGTGTGTATATATATATATATATATATATATATATATATATATATATATATATATATATATATATATATATATATATATATATATATATAAAATTGTTTTTTTATTGTGACATTTTTTATGCATAATCACTAGCCTACTATATTAGATGAAATCATAACTACTGTAATAACAATTAAAAATATTATTTAGAGAGTAAAGTGCTATTTTAATTGTTGGATAAAATTTTTATTATGCTGATTATTGAAAATAAAATCATTGTGTGCACACAGGATGATTTTCATTACTGTATTACAGTAATGAGATTTTTTTGTTGTTGTTTTTTTGTGTGTTTTTTTTTTTTGCACATTAAGGTCATGAAAAATAGGATAGGGCTGCTTAGTTGATTAGTAAATTTTCTTTTCTTTTCTCTTTACGCAACAACTATTTTGTGACATATCTTGGAGGTTCACCCAAACATTTACATCTTCTATAGTTTTTTTAGAAATGTCACAGAATGAGTGTGAGCTGAGGGAGTCGAGCGAACAGCACACCTGTGAGGCACAGAAGTGAACATCCACCTACATCATCTGCTCAGTAAACAGCCACAAAGACACTACAACACCCGGCCATTATGATGACAATTCTCCTATTCTGAACACAATAGTCATATTTGTTTCATCTGTTTGCTCTTACACACTTCCTGCACCATTTCATTAAGTCATACTTGAATGAATTACTTTTCCATACATTATACAGGGCGGTCACTGGAAAAGGAAATGGGGCGGGGTGTTATTTATGATCTGATTATGATTATTTATGATGGGGACAACCATCTGTGCTCTCAATAATTACAGAATGATTTTAAAGGCATCTGAAGGGACGATATTCCCTCAATCCTCAAATTTCAACATTTCAGAGCAACAGTTCAGAGACTACAACAAGACCTCTGCACTCCAAGCAACATGAATGACTGCATAAAATCAAACAGGAAATCACAGCTTTCCGCTATGACAGCATTATTTGCTCTGAAGCATCAATCAAAATCAGGAGGGTTTTTTTCTCTTGAAGGATGCAAGAACTGACAGCATTCTTGGTGCATAACTGCAGATTTTACCTGTCCTTCACAAATTGCATAGTTATTTGGGTCCCATATAGTGAAGTATGAAAATGCAGTGTATACGCCTAGAATTCCTTAAATGGAATTTGCAAGGACAGATATGAGGATATGAGGCAGCACAGATGTGAGTTAGAAGAATCTACCAGCATCAGTGAATCCAATCAGGACAGTAAGACATCAGATAGAAAGACAGCCTGTTGATCACACAACACTCGTGCAAAATCTAATATATGGCAATAAATTCCATTATATGATGTCTGCAGGTATGCGTGATGAAAGTTGCACGCTATCAAGGAGAGAGTCAAAGATGCTTAATTCATTTGACACATGCAACGCACTTATAGATCCCACAGCAATGCTATTTTAAGAAACGATCTTAGGGTTTCGATTCATCTCGTATCCTAACTGTATCCAGAGAGCCAACAGACAACACGGATTTATTTCCACTCGTGCAAATCAACGGAAACATACCCATCTCTGCGTAAATGTCGCGTTTCCAGCAGATTTCACAGCCCTTCGATGTGCGGTTCCAAATTCCGCATGGCACCGTCTTCAAACACACTCAGAAAGGAGCACCTGCCCGAAGATGCAGTGCCCGAGATGTTGGCGAGGTTCAGGAAACTCCGGCAACGGCAGCGTTATTTCAATCCCGCAGCTGCGCCGCTGCGCAACATGTCCAAGTGAACAACGGAGAAATCCTAAGAGCTCTTCCCAGCGTAAAAGACAAACGTTAAGGGGTTACTTAACGAGAATGTCCACAAAAGAACATTTCCAGAGAGTACGTGCGTGTATCCTTCGCATCAAAATATCCTCCACTTGGTTGGAAAGTTTGGAGAGATTTGCGCAAAAGCGCACCATCGGATGCTCGCCAAGGTGCGCAGCTATGAAGAGAGCCAAGCGAGGGATGCAAACATCTTTCTTATGTCCTGTAAAAAACAGAGCTGTGCGCAGGATGAGTGATGTATTCCAGATATCTGCTGATCTCTTAGGAGCGCAGAGCTGGTTTTGTAAGCCACACTCAGGGCGCTTTTCTTTCCCCGAACATCTGTCAAAAACAGAAGAAGGTTTTACAAGGAGCGTGCGAGTGTGATTGCACTCAGCACTGGTGCAGTCATTGCTTAACCTTCTTTTGCAAGTGCTATGCATCGGATTGCCCTCTTCTGGTGGGAAAAGGCGATATGCATCGCCCATTCAGAGCATTTGCCCGTAAATAACGAGGCTAAGTATTCTTGAGCGCCTCTTTGAAATGACGGCATAAATTATTAACATGCGGTAATTGCATTTATAGGGCTACGCATGATTCATTATGCCTTAGAGGCGTAAATGTAAGGTTTAAAGGTCCTAATAGCATTTATTCTGCACGGCCTCTTTTAAACTGATTAATTGATATTATTGCATATGTTCTGACAATTATTTGTATAG
Source organism: Barbus barbus (assembly GCF_936440315.1). Lineage (NCBI taxonomy): Eukaryota > Metazoa > Chordata > Actinopteri > Cypriniformes > Cyprinidae > Barbus > Barbus barbus. The sequence goes on along the minus strand of NC_136756.1, from coordinate 26,966,732 downwards.
TCCATGTACATATATAGCCTATAATTTAATTAAGTTTGATTATAGTGTGGCTTACAGGCCTATGCATTACATGCTTCCATACTAAATTTATTGCTGTATATCAAGTGGATCTCAAATAATATTTGAACACTATTTTCACAAAAAAAAAAAAAAAAAAAAAAAAAAAAAAAATTATATATCTTAGGTTTCAATTTATAGATATTATTTTCAGATTGAAGACAAAAATCAAAATCAAAATCAAATCAAATGATCCCTTTACTTTCAATAAACTATTAAGTATTGTATATGCTTTTGGTCTTATAAATGTGGTGCATTTTATTCATATATATTATTCATATACACTTCTTGTCCAAAAAAAGTTGCTGTAAAAATACAGTAAAAACAGTAATATTTTTAGATAACATTACAATTTACAGTACCTTTTTTTTAATATAAATCTATTTTAAACTGTAATTTATTATTGTGATGCAAAGCTGAATTTTCATCATCATTACTCCAGTCTTCAGTGTCACATGGTCCTTCAGAAACCATTCTAATATGCTGATTTGCTGCTCAGTTATATCAATAGAAATAGCTTGCAATAAAAAATGAAACTTTTATTTTAGACTAATAATATTTCACAATATTACCGTTTTGCTGTATTTTTGATCAAATAATTGCAGCTTTACAATTCAAACGTCTTATTTAAAAATAGAAATAATAATTTGACCAACAGTGTGTGTATGTGTAATATATGTATTTTTCCTGATCATTCGCTTAAAAAAAAAAAAAAGATTGATCTGATGAGAACATTTAAGTGCACTTGGGTTAATATTTCATTATCGAATGCAATGATATTCAGACATTTTCAAGTGTGTCCAAATGCGTTTTGTGGCCACTGTAGATTTAACCAAACTGCTGAGAGCAAGGATGCATCAGTCTGGAAGTCAAGTCAAAGTCAAAGTCAAAGTTTATTTATAAAGCACTTTTTTTAAAACAACAAGTGTTTATCAAAGTGCTGTACATGCAATAAGTAATAAGAAAAATGATACAACCAGTGACACTAAAAAACACTAAGAGACAATAAAACAATAAAAAGAAGCAGCTCTCACATAGCGTTAAATGCCAAACTATAAAAATACGCTTTTAGGCTAGATTTAAAGACAACAAGTGTTTGAGCCTGTCTAATGTAGAGGGGCAAGCTGTTCCAGAGCTTCGGTGCCGCAACTGCAAAAGCCCGGTCACCCCTGCTCTTCAGCCTTGCCAGCGGGACAACCAAAAGCAAATGGTCAGCAGACCTAAGTGCTCTTAATGGAACGTATGGCTTAATCAAATCGGACAAATATGTAGGTGCTACCCCATTAAGAGCTTTAAAAACAAAAACCAGAATCTTAAAATTAATCCTAAAACGGACAGGTAACCAATGAAGGGAAGCCAGAACCGGGGAGATATGTTCCATCTTTCGTGTACCAGTCAGCAGACGAGCTGCCGCATTCTGGACCATCTGTAGTCTAGAAAGAGAGGCCTGACTAATGCCTATATAAAGGCCATTGCAGTAATCCAAACGAGTTGAAACAAAGATATGTAAAATTCTTTGAAAGTCTTTAGGAGACAGAAAAGATTTTACCTTGGTAAGTTGTCTCAACTGGAAAAAACTAGATTTAACTACAGAGTTAATCTGTTTATCCAATTTAAAATCACTATCCAAGATAACTCCTAAATTTTTAACATAGGGCTTCACAAATGGATTCAATTCACCAAGGTCCAAACCAACTGAATCACAGATACCTCCCGGAGTAAACAGGATAACTTCAGTTTTGTTTTCATTAAAATTTAGGAAATTTAGTGCCATCCAGGCCTTAATTTCCTCTAGGCACTGCATTAGAGGCGCTAGAGAACTGATATCTTCTCGTTTCAATGGCAGATAAATTTGCGTGTCATCTGCATAGCAATGAAAGGAAATACCAAACTTCCTAAAAATCTGTCCCAAAGGAAGCATATACAAGGAAAACAAAATAGGTCCCAAAATGGAGCCCTGGGGGACCCCACATGTGAAAGAAGCAGTTGAGGAGACAAACTCTCCAAACCGAACTGAAAAAGTTCTTTCATGCAAATAGGATCTAAACCATCCCAACGCAGTACCCTTAATTCCAACACACTGTTCTAAACGTGTAATCAAAATATTATGATCCACAGTATCAAATGCAGCCGTGAGGTCCAGTAAAATCAAAATCGCATAATCCCCTGAATCAGTAGCAAGTAATAAATCATTAAAAACCTTCAGCAGTGCAGTTTCTGTACTATGAATGGATTTAAAACCGGACTGAAACATTTCATGAATGCCATGTAAATCTAGGAATGAATACAGTTGTCCAAACACTACCTTCTCCAGTAGTTTGGAAAGAAATGAAAGTTTCGAGATGGGTCTGAAATTAGCAAAAACGGATGAATCCAGATTAGATTTTTTGATTACTGGTTCCACCACTGCATGTTTAAAAAACTTAGGAAAATCTCCAGAAACCAGGCTACTATTAATAATTGCAAGAATTTTTGGCCCAATTGTTTCAAAAGAATCTTTTAAGAGACAGGGAGGAACAATATCCATGCCGCCTGAGGATGATCTCATTTTAACAATGATCTCTCTCAATGAGGCAAGAGACACCGGCTCAAACTGATTAAAAATGGCCGAGCACTCAGTGGAAATATATGAAAACATTGATGGGGCATTAATATTGGTTCTAACAGCCTCAATCTTGTCAATAAAAAAAGTGTAAAAAGTCCTCACACATGTCAACAGAAGGCACTAAACAAGTAGCTTGGGGAGTGTTCAATACAACATTAATAGTACTGAACAACACAGCTGGCTTATGAGAATTATTACAGATAACATTAGAGAGGTACTTAGATTTTTCGGATCTAACAGTTTTTTGATATTTAGACAAGTTCTCCTTTAAAATATTAAAAGAAATCTGCAATTTATCCTTCTTCCAGCGGCGTTCCGCCCTTCTACACTCAAGCCTTACAGCTCGAGTAGTAGCATTCAGCCACGGTTGAACTCTTAGTTTTTCTCGAACTGTCCTAAACGGGGCCACTATGTCCAAAATGCCTTGACAGGTTGAAAAGAACAATGAGGTTAAATCATCGGTGTTAAGGCCATGTGTGGACATTAAGTATTCATCATTAATGCCATTAAAGGCATCAGAGAACAACTGAGCAGTTAAGGGGTTAATCGTCCGACGGCGACGGATTACAGAAGACACTTTAGCAGCATAAGAAATACATATCTCAAATACAACAGGCAAATGATCAGAAAAGGTAGCGTCACAAACTTCAATATTACCAATAGATAAGCCATATGATAGAACCAAGTCTAAAATGTGCCCACACGTATGTGTATGACTTGACACAGACTGAGTTAAATTAAATGAGTCCACAAGATTTAAAAATGGAAGGACGAAAACTATTACCAAGCAACACTGAGACCTTTATACATTGTGACATCAGCTTGCACAACAGAGCAGGAGGTCTGGATTCACAAAGACTGCCCAGATGTAGCATAACATTTATTAATCTAACAGTCCTTCATTATAAAAACTGTTTTAGAAGCAAATAATGGAAATGCAAGTAAGCTAAATATGGGAAATGCATTTTTAAGGGGTACTGTGGTTCACATAAACAGTTCATTTCTGTTTGTAAGCCACTTTAACAAACATCCTACACACCTTATGAAACGCTACAAGAGAATATGACCTCCTAATGTCATTGTGTATCAGGGTCAACACCATAATTTCCAAAGTGGCTGTCTGAATCTGCTCTGTACGGTCCATCTAATTAGAGATAATGGACACTTGAGCTCATATCTGCAATATGCTGAATTTGGCTCCAGAAAATACAGCTGGGAAGCACCAATCACGCCAAATCCGCCACAGGCTGGACAGAGAGAGAATCTGTCCATCACTATTGAGGATACAGATGATCAAGAACAATAAGGCGACAGCAGGAGCATTTGTGTTGTGCGTCTGTCAGAAGGCCAATCTCTGTTGTGACGATGAGCTCAGGACACACTGCGGTGATGCATGGAAAACAAATGCAAACGAGTGCCAAATTCACATCTTCACGGGTGGTAAGCACAACTAGAGGTCTTTAAGAAGAACAAGAAGGGAACTTACAGCATTCGGTATTACGGTATAAATAAGACTAAACAACTTAAATGAAAACTTGCTGAAAATGTACACCCCCCCAGGCCATACAAGATGTAGATGAGTTTGTTTCTTCATCAGAATAAATTTGGAGAAATTGTGCATTCGATCACTTGCTCACCAGTGGATCCTCTGCAGTGAATGGGTGCCATCAGAACGAGAGTCCAAACAGCTGATAAAAACATCACAATAATCCACAAGCAGTCCACACCACTCCAGTCCATCAGTTAATGTTTTGTGAAGTGAAAAGCTGCATGTTTGTTAGAAAAAATCTACCATTAAAACGTTTTTAGCTAAAAACTATTGCTTTCAGGCTAAAATTCTAAGTCTTCTATCCAATAATATTGCTTTCTCCAGTGAAAAAAGTTGTCTTGTCTGAATCCGGAGAGGAATCTGAGCAGATTAAGCACCATTTTCAAGCGAAAACTGTCCAAAACAAGTTCTAAACAAATATGTGGGTGGATTTGGATGTGAGAGGAAGTGTCATTATGCATTATGAACACCACATTTGGACCGGAAGCAATGGTTTGAAGTTAAAATGCTTTAATGATGGATTTGTTTCTTACAAACATGCAGCTTTTCACATCACAAGACATTAATTGATGGACAGAAGTTTTTATCAGCTGTTTGGACTCTCATTCTGATGGCACCCATTCACTGCAGAGCATCCATTGGTGAGCAAGTGATATTTCTCCAAATTTAGTTCCATGAAGAAACAAAATCTTCTTGCATGGCCTGAAGTTGAGCAAAATTTCTTTCTCTCTCTTTTTTTTTTGGAGATCTGTTCCTTTAAAAAGTTACACTATAAAACACTATAAACCCTAATTGGAAGTTTAGTTGTTACGAGTTTATTTAAATTGTAGAAACCTCTATGTGAGTGTCTATGAGAGATGAGGATGTTTTGATTTGACTCATACCAACTAAAAGAAAAATCTTGTTAGCTTTAACACTTTATATACAAACTGTTAAATCCAAATATAAAGGATATATTGCACGCCTTTTTAAATATTTGTTTTGAAGCTACAAGACAGAATATGAAAGTGCAGATTATTCATAGCAAACTTGCCTGAACTGTCATGAATAATGAAGCTGCTGTATTCACAGATGATGAAGTGAATTCTGGCTGTTTTCCACAGTGATATCTGTATTTCAATGCATATGCCAATGACCTCAATTGCATTTATGCTTCTTCAAGCAATTCACAGGCTGATCATTGCGCATCTGCTTTCATTCAGCCGGATAAAAGAATCCACACTGAAGAAAAAAATAACAATACATAGACGCAAATAAAGCTTCTAGTTTGTTCAAACCAACAAATGTCATATTTTGTATTGTGCAGACTGCTTATCTGGAAATAATGGGAAAAAAATAGTGTCAAAATTGCAAGTAAAGAAGTTTTTTTTCACACCTGTCTGCAGGACAAGAATGGAAAATTAAATAGACGCCCACTAACGCTCACACTATTTTCCAGACAGGCAGATTCTTTTTTTTTGTTACGAACATCTCTAGTAATTTCAAATCAGATTTATGATTATACCTTTGCGCTGACCAATTCAGCGCCGGTATTCAGCCATCAGCGTGACACGTCCAGTTTGTGAGCTGCATGAAAAATCCTCCAAGGTTACAACAGAAAATGGAATTTTCTCAATGGCATCGCACACTAATTAACCTTATTGTTCTAATAAGGATGTTACTTGAGCATCACCGGCCACCCATGAAGCCGGCGCAGGAAAGCTACCAGTCATTAAGAAAGGTGGCAAAAAGGCCAGTGGACATTTAAGTTATAAAATAGCCACTGGCAGGTTAGGTTGGAAAAATGAGTTTAATAGCTAAACTATCTGCCATGGTCTTGCAAAAGCAGTGTAATGAAGGCCAGTCATTCATTTTTCTATTCTCAAATATTAGCATTATTGGATGAGAAGTTTAAATGTGATACTTTAGATAAGAATGAATAAGCTATTAGATGGAAATTTTATGCGCAGACGTAAGATAATAACAGCCTATCCCATTTGAAAATTGTAGATAAACACAAAAAAAAAAAAAGGTTCTATATAGCACTAAAAGTGGTTCTTGGCTCGTAATAATAGGGGAACCACTTATCTTTAAAGGTGCTATACTGCACCTTTGTCAAATGGTGCTATGTAGAACCATAAGTGGTGCCATATTGCATTGTATTTCTTCAACAAAAATGGTGCTAAAGCACCAGCAGTGGTTCTTTGGCTCGTAAAGAAACTTTAAAGGTGCTTAACAGGTTTTTTGTATGGCAGTGGTGCTATATAACATCTTAATCACCCCAAAGAACCACTGAAGAACTGCTGAAGAACCATACAGGAGCTTAACAGGTTGTGTATATGGTAGCGGTGCTATATAGACCCTCAGTCATGCCAAAGAACCACTGAAGCACCAAGATTTGGTGCTATACTGCACCAAAAGTGGTTCCCCATATGATTACGAGCCAAAGAACGTAATCATATGGGGAACTTCCATTGATTTTTTTTAGAGGTTTTTTTTTTTTCATATGGTCATACAGTGCACTGAAAAGAAAAGCTATATTTGTATACCAAAACATCTGGGATTTTAAACATAGCTGTTCAAGTCTCTCAATTAGCAGATGTTTCCTTTCCTTTCAGTCTGAAGGTCTGACAAGCAAGAGGACACTATTTATATGTAAGGTCCAAAAGGTCATTTCAAGAGACCGTTTTTTTAGTAAATCCCATGCAAACCTCATTCCGGACAAACAAACCTTCGCCATTTCTGTCCAGGTGTGTTATCTGTGTTTGTATATGCCTGACAAGTAAATGCCAAAATATGGTTCTGCTCAGCAGGCACCGGATCTGCCGTGGCAGCCATTTAACGCTCCCTCCCCTTCCTACCAGCTGTCAGAAAGACTCCCTCAGTCGTGAAGATACGTTCAGAATAAGAGGAGTGTTTGCGGGAGGTTAAAATGAGCACTCGGCTGTCAGAGTGCAGGGCTCCGTGAGGGAGTTCTGGGTGAAATGTTTGTTCTACTGTATTCCTCTCCATCGGGCCCCAAAACGGCTCTTCCTCCTGCTGTCATTCTGCATCCGATGGGTCTGCTGGGGGGGGACTGACATGTCACAAACATAAACAAGCAAAGGATGATGCTGATAATCGACAGCAAGCAGATAGAAGGAATACAACCACTGCAAAAGACATACTCTACAAGTGTGCCTTTCTTCAACTGTATTTAGTGTATGCATTTGGCAGACATGTTTATCTAAAGTGGCATTCAAGTTTTATTAGTTCATGCATTCCCGGAGAATCAAACCATGACCTTGCTCTACTGTTTGAGCTAATATGTCACATGGATTGATTTTTAATCTAACCGATTTTCCACTTTTCATTATGTTGTAAGAAAATATTCTTGGAAACTTTTTACAATTTACTTTTTGCTACTTTTGAAATGCATTTTTATTTGCCTCAATATTGTCACTACGTTTTTGTTTATTTATTAATTTATTTTAGGAAATTTAGCACTCCTTCAGACAAAGCATATATTAAAAAAAAAAAAAAAATTTGATGTGTTGAAATTAATTTGATATGAAGAAATATGAGATATGTAAGAGTGATACTGAAAAAATGAGACTATGAAAATATAGGTAAAATAACTTTAGCCGAACATTTCTGTGGATCATTTCCACGCAAGCTGCAAGTTTATACAATTTTATAAAATTGTGAAAATATTTTTGAATTGTTTGCATTTATGGTAAAATACTATGATAAACTACTTTGATGATACAATTCATAAAATAGCTATGAAATTCTTATTAGCACCAGTCCAAAGAAAAATGAAATTTCCACCAGAAGTGGAAATTTTGAAAAAACAGTGGGAATTGTTTCCCCATATTTTAGAAGAAAATACAGAAAAACAGAGTACTAGACACATTAAAATGATTTACTTTTTATTGATTGCTTGTATTTAGGAACAAAATATTATAGCTTAGAAAATACTAGCATGATACCATTGTCGGGTGTAACACGTTACTGTAATTAAATTACTTATCTACTGAAAAAGTAAAGTAATGGTAAAGATTAAATGGAAAGCAGCGGCTTTAACCCTCCGCGCGCCGGCTCGTTCACTTTCACATTTTCCTGATTCACAGAGAAACCTTAAATACTCAGATACACAAGACTAAAATCAATAGAATCTAAAAAACTTGAAGTGTCTACTTTTAAATAAACGAATTCAAATCAAAAACTAATATTTCTGATTATATAATCCCTATGAAAGTAAAGCGAGACTAGTCTTTCCCGTCTCTGAAAGCTTGAAATTTCTACATTTAAATGAACAAATTCAAATCGAAAACGAATATTATCTGATATTATCTATATATTATCTAGCATCTGTAAAACTGTGTTTTTCCATCTCAAAAACATATCTATATTGCGACCTATGCTCTCAACGTCAAATGCAGAAATGCTAATTCATGCGTTTATGACCTCAAGGTTAGACTATTGTAATGCTTTATTGGGTGGCTGTCCTGCACGCTTGATCAACAAACTACAGTTGGTCCAAAATGCAGCAGCTAGAGTCCTTACCAGAACCAGGAAGTATGACCATATTAGCCCGGTTCTGTCAACACTGCACTGGCTTCCTATCAAACATCATATAGATTTTAAAATCTTGTTAATTACTTATAAAGCCCTGAATGGCTTAGCTCCTCAGTACTTGAGCGAGCTCTTATCACATTATAGTCCTCCACGTCTGCTGCGTTCTCAAAACTTTGGCCGTTTGATAATACCTATCGAAATCGACTGCGGGCGGCAGATCCTTTTCCTATTTAGCACCCAAACTCTGGAACAATCTACCAAATACTGTTCAGGAGGCAGACACACTCTGTCAGCTTACATCTAGATTAAAAGACACATTTCTTTAACCTGGCTTGCATATAACACACTAATACACTTCTATTATTCAAATCTGTTAAAGGATTGTTAGGCTGCATTAATTAGATCAACCGGAACCGGGAACACTCCTCATAACACACGATGTACTCTTTACATCGCAAGAAGAATAGCATCTACGCTAATATTTGTCTGTTTCTTCCTTATTCTGTTTCTCAGTCCGTGTCCAGATCAGATGGTGGATCAGCACCAAGAGATGATGTCTACAGCCCTGTTCATCAGCGGAGACCAGGACACCTTGATGAGCCCCAGAGACATATCCCCAGTAAAGACCTAGACTAAAAATACAATAAAATACCCAACTACGTTATACTATTATTGTTAGAAATTGCAACAATATAAAAATAGAAATATAATGCATTTATACATTTAAAATGTTAATTAAAACAACAATATACAAATATGGAAAATGAATAAATACATTTTAAAATAATAAATAGTATAATGAATTAATAATCTATTTTTCTAAGTGTTGAAACCCAACTCCTATCTATCTATCTATCTATCTATCTATCTATCTATCTATCTATCTATCTATCTATCTATCTATCTATCTATCTATCTATCTATCTAGATATAGGAGTTGGGTTTCAACACTTAGAAAAATAGATTATTGCTGGATGGATTGAACCAGGCAGAGAAATGACCATAAACACACGGATAAAGCTTGATTGTGAATAATTTTACATAAAGCCGAAGCCACAAGAAAATATGATTGGAATGCACTATTTACAATTGCTGGAATGAATATAATAATAATAATAATAATAATAATAATAATAATAATTTAGAACTGAAATCAACGAAAAATTACCAAAATAAAACTAAATTCCCATAAAGCTCCCCAAATCCCCTAACCTAACTAACAAAAGAAAAAAAAAAGTAGAAAAGAAACCAAGATCTTCAGCGTATCGACGCTCTAAATTCCCTATTCTCACCAATAATAAAAAAAGTACAAGGATGGTGCACACCACTTCCCTAATGCATCTAAACACTCATCATTACTATGTGCAAAGTGTATATCGCGTGATATGCTTACCTGTTCTCTTTTCCCTAATCAAGGAGAAAACGAAACGTGACTCAAATACACAGTATACACACACATATATATATACACACACACGCGCACACACACACATATATACACACTATATTGCCAAAAGTAATGGGTCACCCCCTTCTAATGAACATGTTTGACTAGTTTAGTAATTTCTATGAGTACAAATCATCCCAGGTTACGCATGTAACCATGGTTCCCCGAAGGGAACGAGACGCTGAGTCAGATACGCTTTGGGAACGCCTTCAGCGTGACAGTGCTCTGAATTATCTGTACAATCAGTCCAATGGAAGGGCGAGGCGTCACAGGCGGGTGACGTAACGACCAGGAAGCTTTAAAAACACGTGAGGTGGAGCCTGCTTCAGCTTCTAAGAATGAAGCAAGCGCTGGCAGGGATGCTGGAGGAATGGCCTCGAGACGCAGTGTTTCGTTCCCTTCGGGGAACCATGGTTACATGCTTAACCTGGGACGTTCCCCTTCAGGAACTTGAGCTGCGTCAGATACACTTTGGGAACGAGATACCCACGCCGCCAGACTGACAAGTCCCTGGCTCCCCGAAGGGAGTATGACAGAAGGCCTGAAGTACGACGGGCTGTGGCATCACAGAGGGAACTTTAGGTACACACCCCGCTCGGGGGTAGAGAAAAAACTTTGGCCATACCTGGCGCAAAGTCAAGATAGGCAGGGGCCACTGAAAGGGCCTGCTTGCAAATAGCCTCTAGTACCACAGCCAGGTCCCACGTGGGGACACGTGAGCGTACCGGCGGCCTCAGCCTCAGCGCACCGTGTAGGAAACGTGTAACTAGGGGGTGTCTACCCACTGACTGACCACTGACAGGAACGTGGTAGGCCGCAATGGCCGCCACGTACACCTTAATGTTGGAGTGGGTTAACCCTTCGGAGAGACGGGCCTGCACAAACTCCAGAACTGTACCAATCGGGCAGTTAGCTGGGTCGAGCTGGCAACCTCTGCACCATGAAGTGAAGAGCTTCCACTTCAGGGCATACCGTTTCCTCGTAGAGGGAGCTCTGGATTGGAGGATGGTCTCAGCAACCTCGGTTGAGAGACCGGAAGCTATGAGCTGTGCCCCCTCAGTGGCCACACCCACAGCTTCCACAGCTCCGGGCGAGGGTGGACGATTGTGCCCCCCGCCTGTGAGAGGAGATCTCCCCTGATGTGAATCTCCCATGGAGTGCCGTCGAGGAGAGAAATCAGGTCCGAGAACCATACTCGGCCTGGCCAGAACGGTGCTACCAGAAGTAGACTGACCTCGTCCCGGCGCACTCTCGCCAGAACTTCCGAGAGCAGAGCGATAGGGGGAAAAACGTACAGACGAAGCCTCGGCCAAGTCTGTACCATAGCATCCAGTCCTAGAGGAACTGAAGGAGTCAGAGAGGACCGGAGGGGACATTGAACTGACACTATAGTCGCAAACAGGTCCACCTGTGCCTGGCCAAACACCCTCCATATCTGCTTCACCACCTCGGGGTGAAGCATCCATTCCCCGGGCCTCGGCCCGTCTCGAAAGAACGTCTGCTCCCACATTGAGATGCCCAGGAATGTACACTGCTCTTAATGAGAGGAGTTTGCCCTGGGACCACACAAGGATCTGGTGCGCCAGCTTGTACAAGGGTCGCGACCACAGACTTCCCTGGTGGTTTATGTATGAGACCACCGACATGCTGTTGGTGCGCACCAACACGTGGTGGTCTCTTAGGTCTGGGAGGAAGTGTTTGAGTGCTCGAAACACGGCCAGCATCTCCAGCCAATTGATATGCCATGTCAGATGGCGGCCACTCCACAGACCGCGGACAGGGTGGCCACTCATGACCTTGAAAGTGCGGAGTGGTTTTCCCCTCGGGGAGAACCCCTTGGTCTTAAGCCACCACTGTAGAGGTCTCATGTACAGCAGGCTAAATGGTATCACATTGGACGCAGCTGCCCTCAGACCCAGCAGTCTCTGAAACTGCTTGACAGTGAGTGACTGGCCTTTTTTCACTCTCTTGACTGTGAGGACCGACTTGTTACGAGCAGGGGACAAACGTGCCTGCATTGTGGTCGAATCCCACACCACGCCCAGATAAGTGGTCCTCTGTAATGGCGAAAGCACACTTTTCTTGGCGTTTAGTCTTAACCCCAGGTCTTTCATGTGGGCGAGAACGACATCTCGATGTCGAATCGCCAGCTGCCTTGATTGAGCTAGAATCAACCAATCGTTGATGTAAAAGTGCAGGGTGAGAGTGAAAGGCCAACGGGAAGAACCCGATACTGGTAAGCTTTGCCCCCAAAAGCAAACCCCAGGGACTTCCTGTGAGTGGGAAGGATGGAGACGTGAAAGTATGCGTCTTTTAGATAAAACCAGTGACAAACCAGTCCTCGGACTTGATCTGAGTTTTGAGCATCTTGAACTTCAGTCTGCTGACTGAGCGGTTCAACTGATGCAGATCTAAAATTGGATGCAATCCTCCATCCTTCTTGGGAACTATGAGGTACCGGCTGTAGAACCCGGACTCTCTTTCGTGAGGAGGGACCACCTCGATGGCCTCCTTCCTCAAGAGAGTACTCTACTTCTCGTTCCCTTACCAGAGCCTGCTCAGGGCCCACCTGAGTGGGATTCACCCCGTTGAATTGAGGCGGAGGAGAACCAAAGTGGATTCTGTAGCCTCTCTCTACAGTATGCAGGACCTATGGAGACACATTTGGCAATAGCCAAATAGTCTACTAAGGGAACCAGTCTCTTGAGCTCTGGTGTACCCAGAGCGGCTAGCTTGGTGTCCTGGAAGGGCACACCGCCAGGAGACGGCCGAACTAGCTGCTCTAGAGACCCCAGAAGGGGTGGAGAGCTTCTCAGTTCCGCTACGTTCCTGGGCAGAAGTAACTGAGAAAAGTGCTCACTGGAGACCGCTGCGCCCTGGAACACTGGCAGGGTTGGCAGACCGATCTCCAGAGGGCACTGAGGAAAGACGGGCACCGTGTACCGCTGTGTACGCCGAACTTCCCCAGTCCTGGACCATAGCATCAGGACTGCCTCAGCTGAAGTCTCCTATTGAGACGACGGTCCTCAGACCCGCATCATTTATAGGAAGACTAGACTGATAGAACCAGAGCCTGCTCAGGCAGGACCCAATGAGACACGCTTAGCAGGGGCTCCCTCGCTGCCAGGTGCCTACTGAGGGAACCAGTCTCTCGAGACTGGCCTCTGGTGTGCTTAGGAGGGGCTAGCTCGGTGTCCTGGAACGGCACACCGGCAGGAGACGGCCAAACTATCTGCTCTAGAGACCCCCGAAGGGGTGGTGAGCCTCTCAGTTCCGCTACGTTTCCGGGCGGAAGTAACTGAGAGAAGCGCTCGCTGGAGACCGCTGCGCCCTGGAACACTGGCAGGGTTGGAACATGTAGGCTGCTCTTCCTCATAGGGGCCGGCCCTCAGAAATCCTGGGTCATAGGCAACAGGACGTTTTAGTCAAAGACTATCCAGCGAGAATAACGATCCGCAGATCCGCCTTCTGCTAGAAGCCTTTGGCCTGGGAGCGCGACTCTGACTCAAATATTATCGGGAGTACGAGAGGTGATGCTCCCTAAATGAGGAGCTGGACCACGGTTGGGGCTGCTCCGCCCAGCAGCCCCTGCTGATAACCTCAACCTCCTCAGAGGAAGAAAGGTAAAGCATCGAGAAAAGTCCCAATGAGGCTCCTATATACACACACACATATGTAGTATGTGTATACATACACTTCTAACTTCTCCTAGTTAGATGAAATACATAATTTAATTCCTCAAAAATTAAATGCAGAAAGACAACCAGACGAGTGAACACGGTCTGATATGAAAAGGATTCATAATAAGAATGAGAATGAGGTAATGCAAGCTGTCGCCTTGGCAACGCGCGCTGCAACAGCGAGCTCTCACTCAAAGGGGGAAGAACCGCACCGCGGGCTTCCAGCCCCAAGCGAGAGTGCGAGATCTGGGGAATGCAGGTGGAGATAGGGCGAACCCGCCAGATCCATGTTGCAATCCCCGCGATCTCACTCGCCGCCATGCCTTAGCAGTGGCAGACCGGAACCGCGAGATCTTACGGCGGGGAGACGCACAATCAGCCCTTTATCTTAGAGCTGACAGCGCGAATATAATGTGGTCATTCATAATATGGTTGTGCAAACACTGCAGCTTTACAAAGCTCATCGACGTCTTTCACATCCACCTCCTCGGAGGAAGAAGCGGAGCGTCGAGCCCTCTCTCCGGGGGAAGAAACCGCGGGGCGGGCTTCCGAACACAGAGAGCGGGCGCTGGATCTGATGGGAAAGGAAGAAGATAGGGGCTCGCCCGTCTTCATCTCCTCCACCTAATCCATGTGCGAGCCCCACGTGCGCAGCCGCCGCTCTGCCTCGGCAGCCAGCACCGTGAGGAACACTCGCAAAGGCTCCCTCGAGAGCCGACCACGCACAAACTGTGTGTATCCCCGCTCGTGATTGTAGCGAGAGCAGGGAGGAACACACAGCCTGAAGCGTGATCCGAGATCGCCCTTATGCTTTGATTTACATATGGCCTTGGACATAGTGCTTTATCTTGACAAACAACACCAAATAAGACTCACAAAACAAATATCGGACTGACAGACACACAGAGCGCTTATTGAATGACAGAAAGCTGAAGCCGGCGTCACCTCACGTGCTTTTAAAGCTTCCTGGTCGTGACGTCATCCGCCCGTGACGCCTCGCCCTTCCATTGGACTGATTGTACAGATGATTCAGAGCACGGTCACGCTGAAGGCGTTCCCAAAGCGTAAATTTGCAAAAATGTCAACAATTCTGTGTTTTTCTGTCAATATGGAGTGCTGTGTGTACATTAATGAGGGAAAAAAATGAACTTAAATGATTTTAGCAAATGGCTGCAATATAACAAAGAGTGAAAAATTGAAGGGGGTCTGAATACTTTCCGTACCCACTGTATATATATATATATATATATATATATATATATATATATATATATATATATATACAACAGAAATATATTAAATTAATTAAACTATAAATTAAAATTATAATAAACAAACAAATATATATTATAAAAATCAGTGGTGGGCCGTGCATTTCACACCTAGGCCTTCGATGGCATCCTACATGAATTAATCCACCTCTTAAAGGGCATATTCCAGGTTAGAGACTCCAGTGAGTTGATGTATAGAAAAGTAATGTAGGAGCTATATATTTTTTGTAAATATACTTAAAAATACGCTATTAAGGCTTCTGGAGACGTTTTTGTGAGATAATTTTACTTCCGCATCTGAAAACCGCCAAAACCGGAAGTGACGTAACGAGAGGGCGAGCGGGCCATTTTAACCATAGGAAAACAATGGATCGCAATGACATTTCGGACGCTGAGGAAATTTTTAATTTTTATTTACACTGTATGATGTACCACAGATAAAATTATGAGCCTGCTATGCGGCCAAGAGAGCATGGACAGGCCAGGATTAGACAGAACAAAGGTCAGAGGAGACAAATTGAGTTGATGTGCGAGGAGAACAGGGCAGTCTTGGTGAGAGACCAGTGTTAGCTTACAGCTATACACACGTTAACTAACGATATGTAGTCAGGCGATAGCAAAGCTAGTATTGGTCATCTATGAGTATTGATACTTACCAGTAACAGAAACTAATAAGCGTTGATCAGGCGTGTCACGCTCGGATATTAACGAGCGTGACACGCCTGATCAACGCTTATTAGTTACGTATTATAGCGGTTTCTCATCACGGCAGGAGAGAGAGAGGGAGAGAGATACACGTTTTTGTTTCATTATGTGCTTGTGTGGGAAATGTGAGGCCATGGTCACAGCTGAGGAAAGTCAGTGCTGATGGGAGTTGGATGCATACCGGGTCTTTGAGAATGTGACCCCCACACTTGATGTGCAGTGTCTGACTCTGCACCCAGGCTTTGAGGCTTGCTTTCTGAACCCATATGTGCTACAAATAGCTTCAGACAGGAGCATAGACTTCTCCAAGCCAGAAGACACATGTATGTTTAGGGCAGAAATAATTTATTACTCTAAGCTACATACTTGTATGTATAAATACATAGAATATATATATATATATATTTTTTTTTTTCAATTACAAGTTGCCAATATTTAGGTATGTCACAACTACCTGTAAGTCACACTTTTTGATGCCAGTGGTATAAGACAATCAATATTGACAGCATACAGACAAGTTGTCTGCTGGGTTTATGGTGTTCTGAGCAGCCCTTATCTGCATGTGTTGTGTCAGCCATTAGAAGACAGTTTACAGAGGAAGGAGGACTTTATAAAGGTTTTGAATGGCCCCATTTTGTTGACAGTCTATGAAAAAAATAATCACAATCACAAATTGTCTTATTGTATAAAAACGTGTTTATGAAGTTTACAATCAAGCAGATCTGCATTTATGGTTAATTCAATTCAGTTTTATTTATACAGCACTAAATTATAACTATTATTTCATAGCACTATTAATACCCAACTCAAAACACAACATTGGAACTGTTAATTATCAAAATATATATAGATATAGATATTCCAAACATATACTACCGAAATAAAAATATACCATCTGACCCATTTAAAAACATTTAACAATCTTTCAGTGTGGGTATCACACTAATGTGTTGTTAAAGTGTGTTAAATCGTGAATGCTGTGCTAGCTATACACTAACAGCCTCATCGAGTTGATCCTCTGACTGGAGAGATCTGGAAAGAGGAGCAGGTGTAGTGGACATGACATGACAGTGCTGTATTCTGGTGCGCCTGTGGTGACCTGCAGTATTCCTCTCTCAGACTGATGCATATGCTGGGAGAAGCAAGCACAAGTTTAGATCACATTCACTGCTGACAGTGCTTTACCACTTGGCCTCCATCACATCTGCATCTCAATTAGGGGTGGAAGCTGCAGTCCAGTAGAGGTGGTTCATAACAGCTGGCCTCCACTGATTCAGATCTTCACACTCCTGTCTTTCAAAGCCTTATAAACACACAGCATGACAAAAAAATGACCAGTTAGCTGTGCAAACAATGTTACTAAGCTGTCACTAGACTTGATGGTTATAATATTAGCAAACTGAGGTTAACTTACAAATTATGCCTTCTCATTCGGTAAAGTGTTTGCACGGTTTTCAAAAAATATAACAATATTTCTAATGCTTACAATCTAGCTGCGCTGCTTTACAACTTATATACATTTTGTTGTGTCTCATTATTTAAATAATTATGTTTACTGATTTGGTAGTTGGCAAATGTAAAAAAAAAACAAGACTTATGGTGCACAGTTGACATTTTCATGGAGCAGCATCTCTGATGGATCCGTGAGCATCATGTCTCCCGCCGGCGGCCTGATTCTGTGCTAATGCTATATGGCGCGGGTAAACTGAGGACCTGAATGAGGGCGAAATGTAAGTTTATTTAATAACAAATAAATCGCAATGTATTATGTAGTAAGTGGATTATGGTTTCTGCGCTGATGACAACTAACTTATTCACTCTATTCAAGACTTAAATCCTTGTATGCACATGATTTGGGTGCTTGCAAAACTTAATTGTAAACTTTAAAGATCATTATGTTTTAACTGATTGAAGTTATGATTACTGACTTTATATATTTGAATGTGTATTTTCCTTCTGGCCTGGAACGATAGATTATATCATTACGTGATCGCGAATGACGTCATTACGTTAGGGCGTAAAAGAACCGATGATCTGTTTTTTTGAACCGGTTCATTGAAACAAACTGTCCGAAGGAACCAGTTCGCGGAAAAGAACCGGACTTCCCATCACTACAGCGCGCGGCATGCGACTGACTCCCTCTTGTGACGTAATATGAGGCGATGTTGAAAAAGAAGCGCTTTTTGAGAACTGTCAAGGAAAGCATAACTTTTTCTTCTAAATTTGTGCCCTCACGCCTTGTAAAACATTTTCAAATCCTGCTTTAACAGTTCAAATTATATTTTCCTTCAAGGTTATATATTCACTTTAATACCATCATAATGATGCAACGGCTATAGAAACCATAAATATTACACAGAAATGCAGTGTAACAGGGCATTGCATCACAGACAGGTATCTTATGTAGCGAGAAAGAATGCTATTACTAAAGCAAGAAACCTAACACAATTCAACTAGTTGCCGCAGCTGCACAAGGCATCATCTCTAAATGAGGCATTAACCTGACAAAATGAAACAAATAGGGTCTACCTGATGTTCTTACAGACATTTTTTAGGCCTAACTCAAACGTATTTATACCTTACAGATAACATTGGTATAAAACAAATAAGGCGATTACATGTGTTTTAAAGTTGACCTAACAATTTAACAAACTCTTACTGGTTTTCGTCCTCACGAGCCTCCCCGCCGCTCTGCCCGCACCCTGCGGAGGAAAATACTAGTTAGCGCAGCTTTATGATTTACAGTGATGCTGTTTGCTAGCTTTGACTAGTGCGCTCTCTGAGCATCCAATCAAAGGACGAGAAAATGGTGACGCTATCGTAAGCGTGCTAGATGGCCCTGGTGCTGCCAACTCGAAATCTGATTGGTTAAAACAACGGTTTCACTGCCATTGATTTTAAGCTACAGAGATGCCTGCCCTGTTGGTTCTGAAGGCCTTAGGCAGATTTCTTTGACCCTGGCAACACAATTGCTGAAATATGATTGGATAAAAGCTCTAATATAAACATACACTACTGGAAGCAGCGCAACCAAGAGAAAAGCAATGAAATGAAGAGAATAGACTATTGAAAATAATTTAATACACATTCATGGAAAAAAAATATTACAACTAAGTCAGTGATTCTGATAGTGTTTAGGTCAGCAGAGAAGGCTTTGCTGGCCCTGATGGCCCAGCACTGATAAAAATAGACCGAGAAACAATAAATGCATTAAACTATACATTGCAATTATAGCAAATTAATAAATCATATAAATGAAAAACTTCAAATAATGAATAAAACACAAATATAACAAATACATTAAATTATAAATTAAAATGCCCCATTGGGACAAGACCACGGAAATCAGATAAGCCCTTTACACAATCTGACATGGCTGGGGTTGGAATTGAACTGCGGGTTTCGCCAGAGGAGAAATGGCCCCCCAACTGAGCCTGGTTTCTCCCAAGGCTTTTTTCTCCATTCTGTCACAGAGGGAGTTTTGGTTCCTTGCCTCTGTCACCTCTGGCTTGCTCAGTTGGGGACACTTAATTTCTAGCGATTATTGTCAATTTGATTGCACAGATACCATTTAAACTAAACTAGACAATGACATCTCTGAATTCAATAATGAAAAACTGAAAATTGAGTGTTTAATCATGGTGTACATTACTGACACTCTATCCTCCAATCTGGTACTGCTAAGTGCTTTGACACAATCTGTATTGTTAAAAGCGCTATATAAATAAAGGTGACTTGACTTGACTCGATTATGTAATCCGTATAAAAGCGAGGTACAGTCTTTCCCGTATCTGAGCTCATTATATGCAGTCACCTGCATGCAAATGCCCTCACCTAAGATAAAAAAAAGTTTCACTCCATCTCGAATCGCGCTCGCGAAAAGCGCTCGAGAAACGGTATCTCTTCCGTGGCTCAGTAAGCTTTCAACTCGTTTTTTTTTTTTTTTTTAAAGTAAGAGCAAGAGACTGTAGGACATTCACGTTACATGATTTGGCTGATTTTTACCTGGAGAGCGTGACAGCGCGCCGCATTAAAATAAATTATCATTCATGTTTTCATAACCGCTGGCCAAAATCAAAAACGAAACTTAAATTAAAACATTTTTGAGAGAAATAATAGCTATGAAATTAGCTTGGCAAGACAGAGGAGTCAAATGAATGAATAAATAAATGAACAAATAAATGAATTCACAACATTTTAGGGGAAACACTGAAAAATACTACTGACCAAATTTATATATTATTGAATTACTTAAATTTAGGAAAAAAATCTATTATAAAATACCAGCTATCATAAAATACTACCATGATTCATAAAATAATATTTGTGAAATTAGCCTTAGTCAAAATTCAAAAGTCACATATAGTGATATGTTTTAATGACATTTTAGGGAAAATATTGGACACACACAAATGTGTTTTAAGTGGATTCAGTGTTAAAAAAAAAAAAAATGACAAAGAAAAAAAAGTGTATATGTTTTGTAATCACAGCCACTTGACTGCAAATCAATACATTTATCCACTGACCTACAAGCTCCAAGACTAGCTGATGACCGATGTAGTGATAAAGCTGTCAACTGAATAATGTTAGACATTAAATGTGCTTCTGACACTGTTGTTAAAATAATTTTTTTGGACATTTTTAACCGTAATGTTCAAATTTGATTTGGGAATCAGCAAATTCTCTGAACACTAGATCAATAAAATGCACAAACTGTTTATCAAGCTGTAAAATATCATATTGAGTTGACTGTGCATAACTTAATACTAAAGAGCCAATCCGTCACCATTTTACGACAGCAAAATCAGCAGGTCTGCAAACACCCACCCCACTCAGCATGAGTTTTTAAAACAAAGTGCCGCCCATGGTTTCCGGCCCTCTGCTTTGCACAGGAAGCTGTCACCGGCCGAGGCTAATGGAGTGTGAGGACTGAGACGGCTTCACGGCCGTGTGTGGGCTCACATGCTGCGCTGAAACAGAGAGCAGGAGAAACAGGTGCACTGTGGTCATATTCAAATGCGGAGATAATCATGGAATATGATAGGTGTAAGCAAACGCTGTGAAATACAGTTTTCTTTAAAGGTGAGATGTGTGCGGTGTGCTTTACAGAGCATCAATTACATTTACAGCAACTCCAGCCCAAAGTAAATGAAAATGTACACATCATGAACAAATACATGGAGAGACACTACAGCTGCTGTCTGTCTACCTGCTAATCTAAAAAAAAAAGAAGGAAAGGAAATTGATCTTCAAACTTTCCATTAAAATCAGCAGGTGGATGATTTAGTTTTTTGTTGGAAGCACAAGAAAGAAAAATCTGAGATTTTCTACTCACATCTTCCTCTACACACTAGAATTAAACCGCCAAGGTGAAACATCTGCCAATCCATTGAATGCAACGGGGACGGACAAACACCAGGGTTCTTGTCATGCAAACAAAAGCCAAGAAAATGTTTTCAACACATTTTACACATCAAATGGCAAATCAGAGCCTTCTCTCCAAAGTCTTTTGCTTTTCAGATGTTTCTTCTCCAGTTCCTCCAAGACAAACTCATCTGAGCTACACTAACCACATTCATTTTAAAGCCAATATTTTGGTACTGGTTTTATCTCTTTTAAAGGAATAGTTCTCCCAACACCGAAAATTTGCTCAATGAGTTTGCTTCTTCATCTGAACAGATTTAGAGAAATGTAGCATTCCATCACTTGCTCAGCAATGGATGCTCTGCAGTGAATGGGTGCCGTCAGAATGAGAGTCCAAACAGCTGATAAAAACATCACAATAATCCACAAGCAATCTATACCACTCCAGTCCATCAGTTAATGTCTTCTTTAAGGTGTTTTGACTTTAAACTGTTGCTTCTGGACAAAATATGAATCAGTAATCCATAACACTCCAATGAAAATGTCCATCCACTGTTGTTCTCTCACATCAAAATCCAACCACATATTGGTATAGATTTCTTTTGGACTGTATTTATATATTTTTTTTTTGCTTGTAAACGATGCTTAATCTGTGCATATTTTGCTCCTGATGCAGACAAGATAACTTTTTCACTGAAGAAGCAATATTATTGGATAGAGACATGTGTTTTAAGCTGAAAAACAATAGTTTGAAGCTAAAAATCTCTTATTGTTGGATTTGTTTCTTACAAACATGCAGCTTTTCGCTTCATAAGACATTAGTTGATGGACTGGAGTGGTACTGGAGTGGACTGACGGCACCCATTCACTGCAGAGGATCCATTGGTGAGCAAGTGATGCAATGCTACATTTCTCCAAATCTGTTCCCATAAAGAAACAAACTCGACCTCTTGGCATGAGGGTGAGTACATTTTCAAATTTTTATTTTTTGGGTGAACTATTCCTTTACAGGATTTTAAAAGAATCATCTGAGACTTAACATTAAAATTGATGCTTAATGTAATCCATATTGTTCCCTAAGATCGAGCAACCTCTGAACAATAAAATATGGGCAGATCAGCTTTGCAGAATAAGCCAGATATGGACTTTTTTCTCTCATACTTCAAATGCTGTTCTGTGCTTGTTCATGCCATAAAATCAATAAATGTGAATGTAACTTTAAAATACATCACCAGTGTGCCATGAAAATCAAGATTAATGTTAAGCACGCATAAAACACGTGCCCCCATGAACTCATGGGCTTTGTTGATTTTCCACAAGGCCCCTAAACATTGTGGGATATTTAGTGATTTCTGCATCATGTGTCTAATCAAACGACCCATCTAGTCTATTGACCTCTGGAGGGCTGCCATCTGCTCAAGGATAATTAGACCCCTCCAATCTATCGCATCCTCTTAAAGCCCTTCATTCATTTATCAACAGTCATGACATAACAAATAATTGCATATGAGTCATTATTCAATAAGCAAAAGTCTTATGTTTTGATGTGTTTAAAGGTTAAGACCTAACACTTTAAACAAAGCAATTAACTGAGCATTTGGAAATCATGTAGTCATGCTAATAATTTAGAGAAAAAAATCCCCAGTATTGAAAGAAACCGCCCTGCGCCATGCATCTTTGTTTCTCAGAAAATATATCTAAACAACCTTCAGACAAGATTAATATACTTGAGAATTTGCATTAGAAGTATATAGATAAAATGCGTAAGAAATACATAGAAAATTTTAAAAATATATTTTTTATTATTATTATTTTTAACCACTGGATATAGTTATATGAAATAGAGGTTATAAAATTTCCATAGACAGTTTTTTTTTTTTTTAAACGTCATTGTAAACTTATTTTTCCTTACATTAAAAAATAAATAGAATACAAATAATTAAAGAGCTTAATATGAAGAATACAAATAATATGAAAAATACAAAGGATGTGTAAAAGAATATTAAGAAAACAAAGAAGAATTCGAAGAAAAATACAAATAATACAAAGAAGAATATGAAGAAAATATGAAAAAGAATATGAAGAATACAAAACAATGTGAGAAAGAAGAATACAAAGAATACAAAAAATGTAAATATAAAGAGGAAGAATAATAATAAGAATACAAAGAAGAATACGAAGAATATGAGAATGAATACAAAGAAAATTAATTTGATGAAGAATACGATAAAGAAGAAAAGACAAAGAATATAAAGAATAAAATTATTCCTACAGAGAAGGCAAGGTAAGTTTATTTATATAGCACATTTCATATACACTGGTAATTCTTTACATAAAAGGAAGTAAAATAGTCATTAAAAAAATAATAATCACAACAATAATAGTAATAGTAATAATAAGAAAAACAAGGAATTTAAAAACAAATATTCTAAAGAAGAAGAATACAAAGAGGAATCAGAAGAGGAATACCAAGTAGAATATGCAGAAAATATACAAGAAAGAATAATAATAAGAAGAAGAAGAGCATGAAGAATACAAAGAAATCATTTTATACCTAAAACAAGAACAACAATTTGCCAGTGTGGTAAGGAAATAAACCTAATTCTTACACAGTTCTGCTTCTCAAGTGAATGTATTTAGTTTTTAAAAGCAAAATGTTATTTTAGGTTAGATTTTTATATATATATAAGTTTATATTTTTACTGGAAAAACAGAAAATAAAAAAATCTGCCACCATGTGTGAAATGTGCCCATAAATAAGCCTGCCTAATGATTTCCAGTCATTATGAGTGGTTTGAGCATTACAGTACAAGTGCATCTGAATCATCCGGCAGTAAAGTAATGAAATCATACCATCCCTACAGCACCCTCAACTGAGTCAAACCCAAAGAAAAGTGCCTCTGTAGCTGCATAATGCTGTGTTTCTCTGCCCTCTGTGATTTCAGTGTTGTTCTAGCATGCGGAAACATCACATCCTTGATTACTGCCAGCCACGTTTCTACGGGGACTATCAATCTCCCTGGCAACAGCACTAATGTGAGTATGTTTCTGTGTTGCTCCTTGAACATTGCTTTAGCCGCACACCTCCTACAGCGGCAACACTCCCCTGGCGTCTCTGGCTTTCCTGTGCGATCCGAGAAACCCAAGAAAAACAATGCATTACAAATAAACAGAATACAAGTGATATAAATAATTCACTGCAAAAATAATGCTTTGTTTTGATTGCTTGAGGAGGCGTTTTAAAGCGTAAAAGGTGCTGCTTTCACTTACAAATAACCTTTCTTTACAAATACAAATGCAATGCACATTCTTGGCAGTAAAAACATCCATTTCATACAATTTAGCAACTAAAATGAATGTTTACCTACTGCATAAGTTGACTATCACTGTGAGTAGCAACAGCTGAAAAATACCAAAGTGGCCAGAATAGTGAGGGATCACCGCTTTTCTACTAGTAGAGATAAAAATGTATATCGATAGCGATAAGACATTTTAATTTGATATGACTTAATATATAACAGCCTATCATACATCAGAAATAAATGCAAAAGTTGCCAGTCAATGCATGTTGCTAATACGTCTATATGGTTCATCTCAAAAAATATGGTTGCCAGGTCAGCGAAAGAAAATCAGCCCAATTGGTAATTAAATCTAGCCCGATCGCGTTTTGTGCAGTTTCCAAAAGCTGTTTAAAGCAAAAAAGCGCAATGCTCTAGGAGAAGGCCAGAGGGAGATCGCTTTAACCAGCGGCAAAAGTAGGCCAATTCCGCAGATAAACTTGGCAACACTGGTCACAAACCCAAATACACGTGACACTCACTGGGTTTCCAGCATCTGCATTTCAATAATTGAGGACATGAACTTCATCTCCAGAGCTGTTCTGAGAATCGCTTCATCAGCGTTTTACAGGTTCTTGTGAGAAAACTACTGTCAAATGTAAACTGAAACCAAAGGCACATCCTCAAACATCTTCATGACAAACTGCCATAAAAGTCCAGTTTAACTTGAAGAAATAATGACAGAAATATATCGCCTACAAAAATGTACTTCTCAAAGCAATAGTAATAATATAATTTTTAAGGAATATTATATGACCAATACATTTTATCTTTCGTACATATTTTTAAGTTCTGTTGTGCAGCATCGTATTTGACAAAAATAAAAGTGCAATGTTTTGTAGTAAATAAATAGTTATATTTTCACTTGATTTAATTTTGAAAGATTGATTAAAGTGTAAGTTCTATTAATTCATTTCGTTACAATCATTAAGATCATAAAACACAGAATCCATTAAAAATAAAATGGATTATTAAAACTCTAACAAACATATGGAGAGCATTTCCTTACTCAATAAAGGTAAATGAATATTGTGATAAATATTGATATCATATGTTTCATTAATTCATTTCTGTCACGAGTCCGGGCCCGGCAGTTCTTCCCTTCTCCACCAGAGGTCACCATCTCCCTTCCTCCCGGACTCCATTCCTCTAAACTACACACACCTGTCACATTATTACACCCTCAGCTGTTCCCCATTGCCACAGACTATATAGTCTCTCACCACTCGACATGGTTGCATTAATTGTAATTGTGGTTGTAAATGTATTTTGTTTCTAGTGTCTGCTCTGGTCTGGGATACATGCAATTTCTGCTTTGTTTTTTGCCGTGTTGGCTTTTTGTTTTGAAATTAAAGGACATGCATTTGGACCCTGACCTCGTCTTTTCCACGGCACCCTCGCAGCGTTCTGTGACAATTTCATTGGACACAATTTTTAATTTGTATTAAATCATAAAACACATTATCCAGAAAAATAAAAATGGAAAACATATCATTTAGGTAAAAATATAATGGATTAATAAAATGGAAATTAAAAGGTGGAGTTTAACAAGTTTTCTTTACATTCATTCTCAAGGTCTAACAAATATGTGGAAAATATTTTCTTCCCCATTAATTATACACTGTAAAACATA
This sequence comes from Barbus barbus, assembly GCF_936440315.1. Classification (NCBI taxonomy): domain Eukaryota; kingdom Metazoa; phylum Chordata; class Actinopteri; order Cypriniformes; family Cyprinidae; genus Barbus; species Barbus barbus. The sequence goes on along the minus strand of NC_136756.1, from coordinate 26,940,544 downwards.
TTTTTATGGACTATGGTTTCCAAACAAACAAATAAATAACTAGCATTTAATTCAATATGTTAGCAATTAATCAGTTAAATATTTTCACCATCATTTTTTTTTTTCTCAGTGTAAATTAATATCATAATATTTGTAGCGTATGGGAAAATATTATGAGGATATTTTTGGCCATATTGCCCAGCCCTATGCCATAGGTAGAGTTCATACACTCAAATATATTGTTTTTCTATTGGAAACTATGTCCCAATTGGGATTCCACATAACGGCCAAAAACAAGGAACATGGCAAAATATTCTGCATTTCCTTTCAAACTAAAGTCTTTGTAGTCAATTAAGATAGTAACTATGGTGCGTTTACGCGTCCTGAGTGCAGGTTTATAACCCAGCTGAGGGGTGACGAGGCATGGTCTTAGCACAAAGAAGTAGTAATGTATGTAGATTCGGAGGTAGAGGCCATTCTTCATCGACGTGTGTTCAGATGGGGCACACCTGCTCACATCAACCTAAATTATCGGCTTTGCTCTGTAGACTCATGCTAATTACACCCTGGTGATACATCAATGCGGATTGATTTAGCTTTGCTCCATAGAGCACAAAAAGCCCTTTTAATCATTTCCCCATCTACCCCAAACGGAGGGCCGCAGTCTTCAACAAGGCCACAGGAATGAGGTACAGCGGTCCCAGAGTAATTACATGGAGGCTCCAGGACTGATTACACGTGTCTCAACAGCACTCACTGTGTTTTCAGTCTCTAGCACTGCCGTCATGGTTAAGGGTTTGTTATGAAAAGCTTTCATGGTCACAGATTTGAAACTGACCTTTAAGAAGAGTGGCTCGAATGATAAGAAATATTTGAAATTACATACAGTAAGCCTATAAGACAGAACACAATTTTGTTATTCAGATGGATTATAGATAGACAGTCAGACTCTTTATTGAACTGCTAATTTGTCTTTGGCATCTCAAACCAACTTGAGAACAGAAAAAGAGACTGCAAATAATTGGATGTTTTATTTAAAAAATAAAATATAAAACATAAAATAAGATAATTACATTAACATTAACACATTTTAATGTAATTGATATTATTAACATGATTATTATTGTTATTTTACATTTTAGAAATTTGAAAAAGCATTAGTTGAAGACTACATTGTCAGTATAAAAGAGCACAAAAGGTTGCCTCGTGCCACTCATTTTGGTATTTTCTCTTAGTAGATTAAATATTCCTAAAAATAAATCCTCAAATTGAATTTAGGACATTGTGATTTCATGGACTGACTCACCTAAATCTCCAAATGTACTACAGAGAAAATGATCTAAGGTTGCATCTTTCTTTGACAAAGTTTTAATCGACAACTTGATCTGGATTGAAAAACAAAACAAACAACAACAAAACACACTGCTGTCATGCAAAACCTATATTTTACATAATTCAATAATATTAATATTCTATTATTCAAATACTTATGCACAGTGTCCACAGAAAAAAAAAAAAAAAAAAAATTGGACGGTCAAGTCAGACTTAAATGTCTGTATTTAATTGCATTGGATAAAATACCAAATACAATTAAAATTTATTATTAAATATCAAATAAAGTGTATGTAGCTGCACTGAAATATATATACAATTAGGTCTATATATATTTGGTCACTGACACAATTTTCTGAATTTCGCTCTGTGTGCCACCAGAATATAATTAACATGAAACAATCAAGATGAAATTGAAGCTCTGACTTTAAGCTTTAATTTAACACAATATAACATAAAATGCTTTGCATTTACAGCCATTTTATACACAGTCCCCCCGTTTTCAGGGGCTCAAATGTAATTGGACAAATAAATATAACCATAAATAAAATTTTCATTTTTGTTGAGAATCCTATGCAGGCAATGACTGCCTTAAGTCTGGAACTCATGGACATCACCAGAGACTGGGTTTCCTCCTTTGTGATGCTTTGCCAGGCCTTTAATGCAGCTGACATCAGTTGTTTGTTTGTGGGTCTTCCTGCCTTTAGTTTTGTCTTCAGCGAGTGAAAGAGTGAAATGCATGCTCAATCGGGTTGAGATCAGAATAATCAATTTTTTTACCTTCAAAAACTCCTGGGTTGCTTTTGCTGTATGTTTTGGGTCATCGTGCATTTGAACTAAGCGCCGGTCAATCATCTTTGCTGCATTTAGCTGAATCTGGGCAGAGAGTATATCCCTATGCACTTCAGAATTCATCTGGCTGCTTCTGTCTTCTGTCACATCATCAGTGAACACCAGTAACCCGGTGCCACTGGAAGCCAGGCTCACGCATCACACTGCTCCACCATGTTTCACAGATGATGTTGTGAGCTTTGGATCATGAGCTGTTCCAAGCCTTCTCCATACTTTTTTCTTCCCATCATTCTGGTACTGGTTGATTTTAATTTCAACCGTCCAAAGAATGCATTTGCAGAAGTGGTCTGGCTTTTTTTTTTTTTGGCAAAGTCTAATCTGGCCTTGTTTGCACCTTGTGGTGAAGCCTCTGTATTTGCTCTCATGAAGTCTTTTCTTGATTGTAGACTTTGATAGTGACACATCTGCCTCCTGGAGAGTGTTCTTCACTTGGCTAAATTAATTATAAATGAATCACAAAATAAAAGTTTGTGTTTATATAACGCGAGTGTGTGTGTGTACACATATATATATATATATATATATATATATATATATAGATAGATAGATAGATATATACATACATGCATATATAGTATACATTTAGAAAGTATTTACATGTATGTATTTATATTCATATAATTTATATCACATGTGTGGTGTGTGTATTTATATATACATAATAAATGTAAATAGTATATATTTCTTTACTGCTTAAAAATCAGCTTAAAAGTCTAAATTGCATCTGAGCTGCAGAACTGCAGTGCACTTCATCTTCCCATTTATCATTAGCAGTGAAAGGTGCTCTCTTCAAAAAGAATTAACTCACAGAACTTCTCTAGTGGCATTTCACTGAAGTCATCATCATTGCTTTCATGATTTACCTTTCCTTAATAATTACAGTGTTGGGGGCAGTAAAATCAGGCCTCATAACTTCATGTTCTGCATCATAAAACAAAGTTAATCTTGCCGCACAGACCCATTATTGGGCATCAAAGCTTGCGGAGAGGCATTGCCGGCTGATAATTGTATTTGTTGCATGGACTCGGTAAAGGCCGCTGAGCTGTAAGGTGCGAGAAACAGATGCCTGCTCCAGTGTGCCGAGATGCAGCGGAATTAGTTTTCTCCCCCGTGGCCATGATTTGTCAGCTTCTGTGTGGTTTTTAAATAAGAAGTGTGAAAGTGAAACATCTTAGTCTGGCGAGTGTGTGGTCATTGGAGTGCAGGGTGGAAAAATGTGCTGCTCAAACTCTTTAGGAACCTGTACACTTTTTCGAGGGCTTCCCTGGAGTTTTTGTTGATTGTACGGCTCTCTACAGCACACAACAACATCTTTGTCTCCGTCCGTTTAACTTGTCACAATAATTTCTATTATTTTTACTCAATTTTCTGCATCAATAATTAAATTCAAAGTGGTTATAACGTGCAATAAACTTATTACTTCGGGGTTGTTACCAGTGTGCATTAAAGGAATAGTTCACCCATTATGCACATTTTCTGGAAATGAATTCACCCTCAGGCCATCCAAGATGTAAATGAGTTTGTTTTGTTAATATGAACAGAGAAATTTAGCATTCCATCACTTGCTCACCAGTAGATCCTCTGCAGTGAATGGGTGCCGTCAGAATGAGAGTCCAAACAGCTGATTAAAACAAGTATTCAACACCACTCCAGTCCATCAGTTAATATCTAGTGAAGTGAAAAGCTGCATGTTTCTAATAAACAAATCCAAGAGATTTTTAAATTTAAACCATTGCTTCTGGCCAAAACACCAGTCATTTTCAATATTAACATTTTCACCAGTGAAAAAACCATCCACCCTCTCTTGTTCTCTCACATCAAAATCCATCAACATATTTGCTTAGAACGGATTTAGACGACTTTGGATTGTAAACAGTGCTTGATCTGTGCATATTTATCTCCTGATTCAGATCATGTTTTTACTGAAGAAAGCAATATTATGGATTATGGTTGTCTATTTTGATTGGAAGCAAAAGTTAAAAACCTGTTAATGATGGATTTGTTTCTTACAAACATGCAGCTTTTCACTTCACAAGATGTTAACTGATGGACTGGAGTGGTGTGTATTTTTTTATATTTTTATCTGCTGTTTGGACTCTCATTATGACGGCACCCATTCACTGCAGAGTATCCATTGGTGAGCAAGTAATGTAATGGTAAATTTCTCCAAATCTGTTCTGACAAAGAAACTCATCTACATCTTGAATGGCCTGAGGGTGAGTAAATTTTCAGCAATTTTCATTTTTTGGGCGGTGAACTGTTCCTTTAACAAAATGTTAATGTTGCTGAAATTGCAATCCTTGTTTGCAAAGATTGAAAAAGCTGGTTCAAATTGTATTCCTGCTAACACATTTCTTCCTGAAGCTGTGGCCGGAGTCACCACGCACAGCTGCGGTTTTCTGCAGGGACCTGATTAGGACCAAGTCACTGCTCCTGTGGCATCATGGGACTGCTGTGAAAATGACTAGACCAACATTATTTCCCAACTTTTCAGTTCAGTTACAGTTCCCCGGTAAGAAAAGAAGACCATCTGAACCTTTAGACATTCATTAAGGCCAGCTAATGGGCTTGCTTCTTAAACACTTTAACTTTGTAGTTGTACAGTGTGGAGAGGGGGGCGGGGTAGAGCGGAGTCTGCAGTGGGAGAGCAGGTGCGGAGACGAGCGGTGATAAGGAGGCCAAGTGGATGATGATTAACACCTGTCTTTAATTCCAGTGATTGGTGGGGGAGACGGATATATATCAGCCTGCACATCTGGGAGGTGTGCTTGACGCGGAGAAGGCTGGTTGAGAGACGGTGAAGGGCAGGGAGCCTCACCTAGAGATTGTTTGGAGTTTTTTCTGTTGAAAGCCTAATAAAAGGCCTTATTTCACGCACCAAACCTGACTTCCTTGTCCTGCTTCCAGACGAACCGGGTTACATTGGTGCCGAAAACCGGGACTAGGAAGTCGTCACGCCGCTATGCAGCAGCCAGCTGGATCAACGCCACTTGCGGAGCTGGTGAAATCCCTTGCCGGGCTCCACCACTCGCAGCACGAAGCGCTGATGGACCTCCGGCGGGAACAGGAAGAGCGGTTCCGCCTGTTGGTCCAAGCGCAGGAGGAAGACCGGCGAGCCTTCCGGAGCTTGCTGGGCCAGGAGGCCCGGCCGGGCGCAGCCCCCCCTATGGCTCATGTCCCGCTGGTAAAGATGGGACCACAGGATGACCCAGAGGCGTTTGTGGACCTATTTGAGAAAACAGCGGAGGCATGTGGGTGGGAGCGCGCTCAGTGGCCGGTGCGCTTGATCCCGCTGCTGTCCGGCGAGGCACAGGTGGCGGCCCAACAGCTGCCTGTGGAGAACCTCCTCGCCTATGCCGACCTGAAGCGGGCTATTCTTCAGCGGGTCGGGCGCACCCCGGAACAGCATCGGCAGCGTTTCCGCTCGGTGGATCTGGGGGACAGCGGCCGGCCTTTCGTATTGGCCCAACAGCTCCGAGATGCTTGCCGCAAGTGGCTGATGGCCACGACCCGTGACGTCGAGGCCGTGGTGGATCTGGTGGTGCTGGAGCAGTTCGTGGCGCGGCTGCCCACTGGAACGGCTGAGTGGGTCCAGTGTCACCGCCCGACGTCGCTGGATCAGGCCATCCAGCTGGCTGAGGACCATATGGTGGCGTGCCCGGGGGCTGGCGAGCCCCCCTCTAACCTCTCTCTCTCTCTCCCCAAACCTTCCCTCCCTCTCCTCCGACCTGTTCCTGCTCCTAGGTCACGGAGCAATCTTCACCCTCGAGCCCCACAGCGTGGGACGATGGTCCTGGGAAGCAGACCGGGAGCCCGAGGAGGCGTGGCAGAGTCCAGTGCCATTGCTCCACCCCCTCCCTCTCCCCGCCAATCGCTTGGTTCTCCTTCTGCCGCTGGGGTGGGGGGAAAGTCTGGGCCGGCTTGCTGGAGATGCGGGGATCCGGGGCATTTCCAGGATCGCTGTCCCGTAATGGAGGTGGGCATGATGATCCGGGTCCCCGACTCCCCGGTGGCTGCCCCTGATCAAGCCGGGCAGTACCAGATACCTGTGAGTATTAAGGGGGGTACATATCGGGCTTTGGTGGATTCGGGCTGTAACCAAACCTCTATTCATCAAAGCCTGATGCAGCAAGGGGCATTGGATATGAGCCGCCAGGTTAAGGTAAGGTGTGTGCACGGGGATGTGGTCGGCTACCCGCTGGTGCCTGTAGGGATCCAATTCCGAGGGAAAAAGCATAGTGTTAAGGTGGCGGTTAATCCCCACCTTCGGCATCCGCTGATTTTGGGTACGGATTGGCCAGCATTTTCACAATTACTGGGGATTTTATGTGCGGATGCTGCTTGGGGGCCAGGACTAGGGACAGGGGAAGCGATGGCTCAGGCGGGAGATGCTGTTCCGGGACCTTTACCGTCTGACCCGGAGGAAACGAGTGGGAGGGCGGAGGTTTTTCCGCCTGACCGAGATGACTTTCCTCTGGAGCAGTCCCGGGATGAGACGCTTAAAAGTGCGTATGACCAGGTCCGCACCATTGACGGACAGCTTCTCCAGCCTGACCGGCCGCTCTCTTTCCCCTATTTTTCCATTATTAAAGATAGGTTGTATCGGGTAACCCAAGATACCCAGACCAAGGAAGATACAACACAGTTGTTAGTACCACAAAGCCGCCGGGAAATGCTTTTCCAGGCGGCTCACTGTAGTCCCATGGCAGGCCATTTGGGGGAAGCAAAAACACGGGAACGTCTCATGGCCCGATTCTTTTGGCCAGGCATTCATGAGCAGGTCCGCCGGTGGTGTGCGGCTTGCCGTGAATGCCAGCTGGTTAATCCACCGGCTATTTCAAAAGCGCCATTGCGTCCTTTGCCTTTAGTGGGGGTCCCCTTCGAAAGAGTTGGGATGGACCTCATCGGGCCATTAGAACGTTCAGCACGCGGCCATCGTTTTGCATTAGTTCTGGTGGATTATGCAACACGATACCCGGAAGCAGTGCCGTTGCGCACCATCTCAGCGAAAAGCGTGGCGGACGCACTGTTTCGCATTATCTCCCGGCTGGGAATCCCTAAGGAGATTCTCACCGATCAGGGCACGGCATTTATGTCACGTACAATAAGCGAATTATACGAATTGCTGGGTATTAAATCGATCCGCACAAGCGTCTATCACCCACAAACGGATGGCTTGGTGGAACGATTTAATCGCACATTGAAATCCATGGTTCGTAAGTTCGTAAAAGAAGATGCCAAAAATTGGGATAAATGGCTCGACCCCCTGTTGTTCGCAGTACGCGAGGTCCCACAAGCCTCCACGGGGTTTTCCCCATTCGAGCTTCTCTATGGTCGTCAGCCCCGTGGGGTGCTTGATGTGATTAGGGAAGCTTGGGAGGAGGGGCCATCAAACAGCCGAAGTGAAATTCAGTATGTCATGGACCTCCGGGCAAAACTCCACACTTTGGGGCGGCTCTCCATGGAGAATTTGCTCCAGGCTCAAGACAAACAAAGTCGGCTGTACAACAGGGGTACGCGAGAGCGTCAATTTGCACCGGGGGATAAGGTACTTGTGTTACTTCCAACGTCCAGTTCCAAATTACTCGCGAAGTGGCAAGGACCGTTTGTGGTTACACGGCGGGTAGGGGATCTCGATTATGAGGTTAAGCGGTCGGACAGGGGTGATGCACATCAGATTTATCATCTCAACCTGTTGAAACGCTGGCAGGAGGAGACTTCAGTTGAGCTAGCCGTGGCCGTTTCGGCAGAGGAGGATTTCGGTCCAGAAGCAGCACTCAAAGCCGATCCGCTTGCTCTGGTCCCTGGGGGAGATCATCTCTCGCCACGGCAGCTCACTGATGTAGCCAAGTTGCAAACAGATTTTGCGGATGTGTTTTCACCCCTGCCTGGTCGCACAAACCTCATACAGCACCATATCGAAACGATCCCGGGGAAGGTCGCCCGTAGCCGCCCCTATCGCTTACCTGAACACAAAAAAGAGGTGGTTCAGGAAGAATTAAAGGCCATGCTGGACTTGGGCGTAATAGAAGAATCACATAGCGACTGGGCGAGCCCGATTGTTTTAGTTCCTAAGACGGACGGCTCTGTCCGTTTCTGTGTCGATTATAGAAGGGTGAATGCTGTGTCAAAATTTGACGCGTATCCAATGCCCCGAGTTGACGAGCTGCTTGATCGGTTAGGTTCGGCTCGCTTTTACTCGACACTGGATTTAACGAAAGGGTATTGGCAGATCCCCTTATCGCCCTTATCCAAAGAAAAGACAGCCTTCATTACGCCGTTTGGATTACACCAATTTGTTACCCTTCCGTTCGGGCTATTCGGGGCTCCCGCTACCTTTCAGCGTCTCATGGATAGAATCCTTCGACCCCATTCGGCGTACGCCGCTGCCTACTTAGACGATATCATTATCTATAGTAAGGATTGGCAGCGGCACCTCGAGCATGTGCGCGCAGTCCTGAGAGCGCTGAGGGTTGCGGGACTCACGGCGAACCCACGGAAGTGTGCAATTGGGCGAGTGGAGGTCCGGTATCTGGGCTTCCACTTGGGACAGGGGCAGGTGCGTCCCCAAATTGACAAGACTGCGGCGATTGCGGCCTGCCCATGTCCCAAGACCAAAAAGGAGGTGAGACAGTTCCTGGGGCTGGCGGGATATTATAGGAGGTTCATACCCAATTATTCGGAGCTCACCAGCCCGCTGACTGATCTTACTAAAAAGGAAGCGCCAGATCCGGTCCAGTGGACGGAGCCGTGCCAACAGGCTCTAACCAAGGTAAAGGCTGCCCTGTGCGGCGGGCCGCTCCTACACTCTCCTAACTTTGATCTCCCTTTCTTATTGCAGACTGACGCATCGGACAGGGGGCTGGGGGCGGTCCTGTCCCAGGGGGTCGGAGGAGAGGAGCGACCGGTGCTGTATCTTAGTCGGAAGCTCTCAAATAGAGAGACTAGATACAGCACCATTGAGAAGGAATGTTTAGCCATTCGTTGGGCCGTCCTCACCCTCCGTTATTACCTCCTGGGACGGGAGTTCACCCTCTGTTCGGACCATGCGCCCCTCCAGTGGCTCCACCGCATGAAGGATACCAACGCACGGATCACCCGTTGGTATCTAGCTTTACAGCCTTTTAAATTCCAGGTGGTCCACAGACCGGGGGTGCAGATGGCGGTAGCCGACTTCCTCTCCAGGAATGGGGGGGGGGGGCTGCAGGCCGGACGACTCCCCGGCCTGAGTTGGGCGGTGGGGGTATGTGGAGAGGGGGGCGGGGTAGAGCGGAGTCTGCAGTGGGAGAGCAGGTGCGGAGACGAGCGGTGATAAGGAGGCCAAGTGGATGATGATTAACACCTGTCTTTAATTCCAGTGATTGGTGGGGGAGACGGATATATATCAGCCTGCACATCTGGGAGGTGTGCTTGACGCGGAGAAGGCTGGTTGAGAGACGGTGAAGGGCAGGGAGCCTCACCTAGAGATTGTTTGGAGTTTTTTCTGTTGAAAGCCTAATAAAAGGCCTTATTTCACGCACCAAACCTGACTTCCTTGTCCTGCTTCCAGACGAACCGGGTTACATACAGTATGTGCTTTATTTTGAAATTTGAATGAGACCAACAGAAATTCCAGTGATGAGACTCCAGATCAACATTCTCCTCCTCTCTGTTTCTCAGTGTTACATTGTAAGCTTTAGTTATTGGGTCAGTGCATAAAAGCACAATGACCTCTATATATAATTAATGAGATAATGTTTAATATATGTAATAATAAAACAAACTATCTATATCTATCCATCCATCTATACACATCCATGCATCCTCTTTTCTGTCTTATTTTCTACTCGTCACATAGCATTAACAGCAGGTCTGCTCTCCAATTATTAACCTTCATTTGGCCTGTTATTTCCTGCAAGCATCCCATCATGCCTTCCTGTAGAGAGCCAGGGAACCTCCTGTTGGGTGAAAGTGTGTGACCATCATCTGTCACACAATATTTTTAACAGCAAGCTCTGACCAATATCCTCTCTTTCTTCATATGTTACACATTTCAATCTGATATTGCTGGTATCTTGACAGTTTTTAGAATTAATTTCTGTTTTTTTTTTTTCAGTAGATGAAATGTGAAATATCCTTTGGCTTCGATATGTCACATCTCATAATAGGTGAGATGTCAGAATAACTGTGCCAGATGTAAATTGTGAGTTCGACTGGAAGTGACATCTATTAAACTGGACTGCAAATGTGGTCAGGAACAGATTCAAAAGCTGCTGTGGTGCAAACCAGATTTTAATATTTTCTGAGTGGTGGTTGCCAGTACAAAAAAATATATATATATATATATATATATATTCCATTATAATATAAAACATATATGTTCCATTATTAAACATTAGTTAAAGCATTAACTAGCATCAACTAACAATGAACAATACATCTTTAGTGTTAGTTAATAAAAATACAACTGCTCATTGTTATCTCATGTCCATTAAATAATAACAGATACAACTGTTGATTTCATCAATGCATTAGTAAATGCTAAAATGAACATTTACTAAGATTATTAAATAGTTTAGAAGTATTTCTTAATGTTAGTTCATATTAACAAATGTTAAGAAATGGAACCTTATTGTGAAGCGTTGCCATATAACAAATAATTTATAGATATAAAATATATAATATATAGATAATTTATCTAAATACAGTATACTAAAGCATAGCATCTTATGAAAAACACAATGTGTTTTTTGTGAATGAATGTGTCTGTCACAATGCCTTCCTATAGTTCTGTGAAAGTCGTGTCAATTCCTCCAAGCGTCACATATCATGCACATGCTTCAAGGTTCAGTTCCAATCACTAATGCACCATCTGTCCTTGAACTGACCCATCCATTACTGCAGAAAAGTGCTAGCGTTCGGAGAAAGAAGTGACCTCTCTGCTTAGTGGCAAACCCTGGCTCTGCCTCTCTTGACTGCGTCGCAGCGTTAAGCCTGTCATTAATTCTTATTAACTGCCAACTGAAGGGCCCATTAGACATGCAAGGAATTATCATATTCCTGTTGCGTTTGCCTGCTTATCTCCAAAATCAAGGAAAGGTTGGAAACATGGATAAATGGTCAACACATTTCCCCATGCAAAGTGTCAAATAACTCATTTGTGACTGTTACTACAGAGAAAGGAAGCATGATTTATAATGGCCTCGACATTTTATTCTCCCCTGAAGTTTTTTTTTAAGCAGTGCAACAGATTCTAAGAAAGAAGCCTCTTTATTCCAACTTACATTTAGATAATAGTCATTAAAAGCAATTAGAGATGTCATGAGTCTTCATTAAAAAGCAATTTGTGTAAATTGCATTGTTAGCTGTACTTCGCAGGAACAAAGTGCTTGTTTCAAGACGCAACAAAGCAGATGAACATGCTGTCCAGCATGCGAGACGAAACCGAGAGATTTATCAGGATTTGCCAAATTTCACATTCAAGAGTTGAAATTTGAACTGCATTTCACTAGATACTGAATTGACGCAAAGATTAAACTTGAGTCAGAGATATAGAATTACATATTATTGGCTACAAAATAATTAAATTGTTCATTTTGACTCATTTTAACAATTAAACTGGACTGCAAGCAGATTAAAAAGTTGTGTAAGTGCAAACTATATTTTTATATTTTCTGAGTGGTCTTTGCCGATACAAAACCCACCATGCTATGTGTTGTGTGTCCAAACATTGGCTCAATCAATGGCATGAGTTTGTGCACCGGTGGAAGACAGGAGAGCGTTTGGGGAAATAGTCACCTCAGAAATGACACACTCTGTATTTCACGAGTTCACCCTTACATCTAATCTGATACCAAATAGTAAGCATATTTTAGCATGCCGTCCTGGGGAAGGGCTCCGAGCCCAGAATATAGCTCAAACCCAGAGAACTCCCCCTATCTCTAATATGGGATAAGGATAGATTAGGAGAGAGGAGTTGGGGTGGAGGAGGGATGCCGGAAAACTGTTGTAGGACAGAAGTAGGTAGGCTGCATATACGTATTGTGCTAGCTAGGATGGTTAGCTAAACGAGTTGCACCAAACTGGTTGATTATCTGATCGTGCTCCTCCCGAACCTTGTTAATAAAATATCATTTAAAGTTAAAATGTTGCATGAAATAAAATGTTTTTTCTTAGAGGTAAATGCTTTACGTAGATTATTTCTAAATGCACATAACATTCACTGCCATTACATTTCATGCATTTTACACAGAAAACTCAAGAATTGCTAATAGATTTCAGGACACAGGAGAAATTTATTGAATCGAGTCATCATCGAAATGCCATTAGATATTACCCAACAAAATTAAATCATTGATTCTGGCTCTTTTTTGCTCATAAATGTTTTCCTCCTCTTATTTGACATATTTCCCAAACCTATGTTCAGTACTATCAAACGGATAGCAATCATTACCACAAAAACACAACTTAATATTCAGTGACAAACATTTAATCTGTTGATTATATATATTGACATTTGGCTTGTTGAGGTAAATCAGAGCATTTTAAATTAAATACTGTATTATCCACACGAATAAATAAATAAAAATATATAATAATAATCAAGGATTTACTTTGAAGCAACTACTTTTTACTTTCTAGTAGATCAAGCAAATCACAAATAATTGCAACGAAATAACAAGTAACATTAAATTAAACATTTTGAAAGAAAGACTAAAAAGGCATTTTCTTGTGAAACACTCAAATCATATTAGTTCTACTGTATTTACAATGTGCAATAAAAAAAAATTAAAAATTATAGTAATGGACACGTTCATCGTTGATATGAATGACACGTTCATATGTTTAGTCAATGCTTCCAGCAGGGACTAAACATATGATAATAAATTTATTTATTATTTTTTATTTATTTATTTATTTATTTGTTAATAGATACAAGAACAAGAAAATATAATTTTACTCTCTAGACTTCAAACTTTGATGCTCAGTGCATTACTTGTCACTTTTTTGTAATTAATCGTGAAGTCTAGCAATTTCTCAGTGAATATTCTTTCTACACCAATTATTTTTCAGTGAATCAGTGACTAACTTGTTAAAACGAGGTAACCAACACAGCACACGCAGCACATCCACAGCACTTCCAACATCTCATGACATGATTCTCTCCTTCTCCCTGTGACACACACAAACACATCTTTTTAATTGAGAAAGTGCTGTTTGCCTGTTATTTTTGACTTAAGTTTGAGCCTTAAACATGCATCTCTAAAATCACAGCAGCAACAAGTACAATTCTGTCCTCAATCAAATTCAGAAGTTGAACTGAAAGTGAAAAGCGTTCACAATTCAACCCTGACATTGATGCACAATGTCCTTTCTGTGTCACAAACATCTTCAAAATCCACTCCCCACAATCTCTTAATTACATCACTTACAATTACAGTCTTAAAAAGATGCAATCTTTATTAATAAATGAGGTTATTTACTGCTGACACTATGTATGTCACATAAGCACTCCAGTGTTCATCTGAATGACAATCAGAGATTAGGAGCCATCAGAATAAAGATTACAGAGTGACTGTGCCATTTATCTGGATTCATGCATACCGACATGTACAGTTGGATACAGATGTGTAGGTCAAAGGAGAATCAATGAGTGACCTGAGTGAAAAATAACCGACTGGCCAATGAAGTGGCATTAGATGCCCCACTGCAGGACGTCCTGTGATTGTAATGCATATAAAATCCTTATTTACTATCAAGAGAAACAAATCAATAAGTCAAGCTATTCCCTCCCCCACCGAAAAGGACAAAGCTCTGTTTCTAGTGAGTCAGGGTTGCCAGATCTGCGAAAGAAAACCAGCCTAATTGCTAATCAAACTAGCCCAGAACCAACCAAATCACTTTTTTTTTTCTCCAGCGACACCATTTCAGAAGAGACTGATTTAACCTATGGACTCAAAAAACCACACATGCAACAATATGAAAGTCGACCAATTATGCAGGAAAACCGTAGGCTTGGCAACGCTGAAGTGAGGTGCAAATGAAAAACAAAGTTGGTGTAGGAACAATTTTCACTTAGAAATTGCTAGTAAATATCACAAATAACTGCAAGTAACACATTGAATTAAACAAGAAAATTGAAAGCTGAATAGGGACTCCAATAATCTATATTTACAATTCAGGAAAAAAACTAAAATTGTATACAGTGTACACTGGGAAAATAAAGTGTTATTAAGAATTAAGTTAAACGTGGAAATTTGAAGTAGAAAAAGTGAAATGTATTTCCTTGTAAAACTTAGTCTATAGTCTATATTTACAATTTTGAAGAAAGAATAACATTTTAATACAGTGTACACTGGAAAAAAAAGTGTGTAGAAACAATTTTCACTGAGAAATTGCTAGTAAACCCCAGAGATGCTTACAAAGAAGTAACATGTTGAATTAAATGTTAAACTCTAAGGTAGACTAAAACAGTATTTTGTGTAAAATGTACTCCAAAAATAAGTATTTTTACATGTCTTTTGCACTGATAAGAAAAAAAATGAGCTCGTCTCCAACCGACCCCAGAGGGTTAAAAAATGTACACTGTAATATATATATATATGTCAACATCTGAAGTGGATCAAAACCTTTCATCAACGTTGTAGATATATTACATTTTACCTTTTAAGACATTATCTGTTCCAAGGAAACACTGGCAAGATAAAAACATTAATTGGATAAATGGTGGATAATTGAAAGTGAAAGTGTTGATGTTATATTTCAAATGCATTTAATACTGAAAGTTATTGATAAAATGCTCAAATCTGATAAAAATGAACTAAAATTAAATACAAAGTGTGTTATTTTGCAACATTATTAGACTTGGAAACTTGCAATTTGATCCATTTCAAGGCAGTTTTGCATTCGCCATTTAACAATTCATGTATTCTTTACATGATCAATCGTTTAATAATAATAATAATTAGTTACATTTATATAGCGCTTTTCTGGGTACTCAAATCGCTTTACATAGAAGGGGGGGGGATCTCCTCAACCACCACCAATGTGCAGCATCCACCTGGATGATGCGACGGCAGCCATATTGCGCCAGAACGCCCACCACACACCAGCTTATTGGTGGAGAGGAGAAAGAGTGATGAAGCCAATCAGTGTATGGGGATGATTAGGAGGCCATGATGGTCAGAGGCCAGGGATTTGGCCAGGATGCCGGGGTTACACCCCTACTCTTTTTCAAAGGACATCCTGGGATTTTTAATGACCACAGAGAGTCAGGACCTCGGTTTAATGTCTCATCCGAAGGATGGTGCTTTTTACAGTATAGTGTCCCCGTCACTACACTGGGGCGTTAGGACCCACACAGACTGCAGGGTAAGCACCCCCTGCTGGCCTCACTAACACCTCTTCCAACAGCAACCTAGTTTTCCCAGGAGGTCTCCCATCCAGGTACTGACCAGGCTCAACCCTGCTTAGCTTCAGTGGGCAACCAGTCTTGGGCTGCAGGGTGATATGGCTGTGGCAGATATGTGACCCTGGACCACAAAACCAGTCTTGGGCTACAGGGTGATATGGCTGCTTAAATGTTGTACATAAAAAAAGCAAATAATGTATCAAAGTAACATCAATGTGGCATTAAAATACTGTTATATTATATCATAATATGATATACTATTATATTATAATTCATGTTATGTGCTCATGTAAAAACAGACACAATGAATGTGTAAAGCAGCAATTACAACCTGTGAGTGATTACAATATAATGATAATATTTGGCCGTTTTGTATGTCATTCCAAAGTTGGCATTATCTGAGGTCTTCGCAAGTGTTATTATTCTTAAAAAGTTAATCTAACATCGATGCAATGGTCAAAGGCCACTAGGGAACACGTCATACTGAAGCCTCTCTCACTTCTGCTGAAAGATTGCCATCAGCATCCAGGGACACTGGATTATATTTGCAAAAACTATTTCATTTCTAAGCAAATGCCCTGACATCGTATTGAAGAGATGTAAAGACATGCAAAAACAAGGAAACATGTTTTTTTTTTTTTAACACAACCTGTTTGACTTTCTATCAGTTTGAAAAAGTGTATTAAAAGTTCTAAGATGCTGTGATGGTTTCCATACTCTCCATAAGGTGCCCAAGGCTGTCATTTGTTTTTAAAGGTGAAGCGTGTCATTTCTGTGCCACCGAACAGAAGCGCAAGAATAATGACTGTTTGCAAATAAAAGTTTCTTATAAACTCCCCACGGTCTTCCACAGGTCAGCCGAATCTGCTGCTTTTCTTTAAATGACACAGCAGTGTGATTAAACCTGCCACAACACTGCTAACACTTCTCTCTGTCAAAAACAGCCTAACAGTGTCAGTGAACAAGACGTTTTACCAGCATAATCACGATGATACTATGAACTCTTTACTTTTACCTCTGCTGTGACCTGAATCAATGTTTAAATGCATTAATCTTAAGATATTAAATTTAACATTTATTGTAGAGCAAATGTAGGTGGGCTTTACTGGGAAAGAGGGCCAACGGAGTTTAATTTAGTGTGTGTGTGTGTGTGTGTGTGTGTGTGTGTGTGTGTGTGTGTATACAATACATACATACATATAATCTCAAGATGTCCCATTTCGGTGTCTGCATCAAAGTAAATGTACAAAAGTGGTTTTATATATATTGAATGCATGTTAAATGCAAGTGAAGTGTCTGTTTCAATGTTTTAAATAGGTTTTTTGAAAATAAAATGTCAAAATATGAGTGAAATAATCTTCATCATTCAGCATGATGGATATATTTATGTAAAAACGAGGAAAAATAAAATCTTATTCTGACCTGTTAAAATACATAAAGTGATCATACTAAATTTTATTATATTTTAAATTCTAAAAACCTCTTGATGACAAATGGGTAAAACATAGTGGTTGGAAGTGACAAATATTGGTAAAACTTTTTGTTTGTTGTTAACATTATTAGTGTTTTAATAATTAACTAGAAAAAAAAATATTAAGTGTAACATTAAGTTAAATGAAAGGAAAATTTTTGGAAAAATAATAATTCAAAATTCACCGTAAAACACATGCACACACTATACTTAGTAGAAAGTTGAGTTGAAAGACTTAAAAGTCAGAGACAATTAAATGCCGACCTGATTTTTATAAAAGAATATTCCCCCAGTTTTAAGGCAATTCTTCGAAAATGATTTGTTTTAGGCCGGTTATTTGACCTTGGCTCTGACAGGCCAGTCATATTTTATTCTGCAGAGGCAATGAAAGCTGCTCAGATGTTAATAAAGTTCTGTGAGTACAAACAGAGTTCATTTGGGGGCCAAATCATCCGCCCTCGCTGCACATTACTGCCGCTCTTTATTCCACACTCTGCTCATTTCAGAACATTCAGCCTGGATTGGTGAACGTCTTGATTCCAGGCACGAGCTCATAATGGTTTCTGGATGTGGTCCAGTCCCGCTGAGTCCTAACATAAGATGCTAGTGACATGTTTGATTGACACTGTATTTGCATAACTCAAGCATGTCCTTGAAACACAGGCTCTCGGCAAATGGAGATGCATGCTTTTCTGAAGAATATGTGAGTGCTGCAAAATTAGCCGTCACAATTCTAGGATATTCAGTGTGATTTCGCAATGGTCTCAAGTCTTTACTAAATCTCTGTGATATTTTGATCTCTAGATGTGGCTCAGGCCCCATATTTAATGTCAGTCAAGGTCCTTTTTTGACCATATTGTCGGTTTGCTTTGCTTTGTTTTAATGGATACAACCTGAGGGAAACCTAAAACCCACAAATGAGATCATTTTAATGCATTGCTATTTTATTCAACACATTGATAAACTATTATAGTTTTTATTAATATTTTGACTCATATTCTGAACTAGTTTTTAATATTTCTTTCTTCATTTCTTTTTTTAACTTGTTAAATATGTCACATTAAGGAAGAAAAATGGTTTGCACACACTGTTTCATGAGCACTTCCAGCTTTGAATTGGTGAGTTGTATTAATTGTCATGAATCAGCTTAAACTGTAGATTTCAATGAATTGATTCAACAAAATGTTCATCTAAACCCCCACTTGGCATTTTTACAGGTGAAATGATTTAGTAAAGATAAAGTATATCAATTAAAAAAAAACAAAAAAACATTCTACATTCATTCATTTATTATAGTTTTTGTTTTTCAAACTTCAGGTTCAAATAAATGAAAATGAGAAATGCTGCCTTTGCATTGGATGAAATTAAATAAGATTTACTTAAATTTTTTATATCATATATCGTATATCATATTATGTTATAATTCATGCAGAAAAAAAATGGTTTAAGTTTTAAAGTGCCCCTATTATGGATTTTTGAAAATTAGCTTTTGTTTTCTAAGTGAATGAAAACATCCTGCAAAGTTTTAAATCTGAAAGTGCACCGTGTATAAAGTTATTGTCTCTCAAAAGAAAGAGTCGACTCTGAATCATTGAAGCGAGGAATTTTTAAACCGAATCCCAAGCCGTTTCATGTTAAAGCATACTGCCCACCCACTTGTTGGTCTTTTCGGGTTGGTCTGAATGAAAATGCAAATTCATTCTTTGCCACTAGGTGCCGCTTTTGGAGCGTTAAAAAAAGTGGTTTTCCCGGTAACGCTGTACACAAAGCAGCACTGTGCTCACAAATGCTGCTTTATCAGGCATTACAGGCAAGATGAAATGAAAATGAAGTCAATCGGACCAATCACAGCAGATTAGCGTCAAAGGAGGGGTTTGGAAAAATTAATCGTTGAGCAAATCGTTTTGGAGTCATTGAGCAAATAAGGTAAAAAATAAATGCATAAGTGTTGACCTTGCATGCATATCAACCTGTTATTGGGTACTCACAAAATCAAAATATGAACCTTTTATATCCCATAATAGGAGCACTTTAATGTTAATAACTTTCCCCTAAATTTTTTTTTTTTTTTTGTTTCACAAAAACAGCAATGAGACTGAATGTAAATTAAGTTTCAGAAAAGATTTTAATGTCTCAACCTGCACACAGATTTGCCAAAATATCTGAAATATCACAACCAGCTGATCTAAATATGAAGTTGTAAATGAAAGACAATTGGAGTTTGTTTTACGAGAAAATTTGATTTCAGTTTTTCTGCTGCAAAATTTAATTTATGGCATTCACTATAATTGTTGTACACCCAATGTTTTGGTGTATAGACACTATTAGACTTTTAGTCTTGTGAGCTATGAACGAGCAACATCTGAGCAATAAAACATTTCCTTGTGTATTCTCCACTGGTGTGCTTCTGCTGTTCTCAAAAGCAAAACAGCATTTCCCAAAATTTAGATCATTCATATATTTATTCATCTCGATCTGTCTCTTTATTTGTGTGTGTTTGTGCATGTTATGGAAATAAATTGAGCTTCCCTGCGTCTGCAGAAGGACAGAGAAGTGAAGGTGCTGTGAGTGGGAGTTATTTGTTCAGGCAAACGCTGTTAGTCGGCCCACACAGCCTGATTCATGCCACTCTTTTCCATTCTGAAAGCAGGAGGAATGCAGCACGGAGGGCGTGATTGCAGAGCGTTTGTTACGTCCTTGAATGAAGGGGAATCTTCTGCCTGGAGACCAAACAAACGACGAGAACGCCATCCAGCAAACCCAAAGCAAAACTTGACATCGCAAGAACTATAAAAAGAAAGTTAACATGTTTTCTGTGAAACATGGTTTAATGGAGAATCGGTGCAAGTTTGACAAGAATGTCATTAAATGGGACGATATACTGAACATTCAATACTGTATGATATTGCAAATGACTTTCCTTTTCTGCTGACATCATCAAGCCGACAACTCCTCTCGTCCAACTACCTGTCATTTAATCAATTCCTGAAGGACAGCCCAGCATTACTGAATATCCCGTTTTACGAGTTAAATGCGTCACATTATGGAAGAAAAATGGTTTGCAAACACTGTTTCTTGATCACTTTCAACTCTGAATTTGCAAGTTTTATTCATTTCCATAAATTAGCTTAATCTGTTAATTACAATGAATCAATTCATATTTTTTATACAAAATGGACATCTAAACCCCCAATCTGGTCGAAGAAGAAAATATACAAAATATGGTTTATTTTATTTATGGTTAATTTATTGATTTACTAACTTAATACCCACTAACTCGCTAACAGAAATTTACACAGAATTTACAACAATTGGGGATCAAATAAAGTAAAATAGTTGTTTTATGCAAAGCAAACCAAAAAACTTAAAAATCAAATATATTATACATTCATATTTATATATTATGTATTAATATTGTACATTATTGTAAATACACACATAATACATAAATGCATTCTAAATACTTGAAATCTCTTTTTAACAGAGGTTCTAAATAATTGAATAATATAATATCAAAATGTATTTTGATGATATTCATTCAGTTTACACATAATGAAATGCTCAATTAAATAAAATAAAATAGTTGTTTTGGCAAATATATATATATATATATATATATATATATATATATATATATATATAAAATGACACTTATGACTGGTTTTTGGTCCAGGGTCACACATAAAAATAAGTCTGTTGATGATATTTCAGATATTTGTGTCAGCATTGTGGACTGTTTTGTGTGTGTTTTGCTCCCCATGTGTCTCATGTGACCCAGTTTCTCCCTCATGTTGATTGTTCATTTGATTCCAGGTGTGTCTTGTCTTCCTCCCTGATTACCCTGTGTTTAAAAGCCCCAGAAAAAATATTTGATGTATTTTAGGTGTATTAAAAATACAAGTATTTCAAGTATGTAGTGCAGTCGTTGGTTCATCGACTTACAACAGAAGAAAAAATAAACAAGAAGAGAAATAAAATCCCACCCACGACTCGAGTGAAGCCTAGCTGATCTTTCCAGATGAGAAGCACATCTGACTCACAAGCAGACATATTTTCAGTCAAGCGATCGCTCATCTTTTGTGGGGCTGTGATGTCAGTGGTGGATTTTTTATTTATTTAATTGTTTATTTTCAGCGCCTGCAGAGGTGGGTGGAAGAATTGGCTGTAAAAGCTCACACACATACCATGATTCTCACTCCCAGCCTCAGACATCATTGCCTCCGCTCGCTGCCACAGGCGTGCAAGTGCCAAGACATGGAGAACACTTGTCAGGTCGGGAAGTCTTATCTATTTTTCTCAACATGCCAGAGCAGGCCGTCAGACGTGGTCCTGGCACAGACATCCAGCACACGTACCTCACTGCAGGCCTGACTCTACCTCCAAATTGCCACCCATGAAAGTTTAATGGTTGTCTGTGACTGCATAGTGAATAATTGAACAAGGGAAAAACCTGATTCTTTCCTGGATAACGAAGCACACAGTAAACCGTAGTGTGAGGGAAGGGAAAATGAGGGGGAAAAGAAGATTAAGTACTAAAAAGTAGAAATGTCAGATTTTAGTGCCTGGTTTTTGCAGAGTTTTGCTCAGCTGATATGGCTTTAGGATCCAGATTTTACATTGACCTAACACCCATGTACATATATAATTTGAATGTAATTTATGATAATAATAATAATAATAATAAATAAATAAAATCAGTGTACATACATTTATGCTATATACTTATATATTTTTTATTAGATTAATAATCATATTTACACTACTATAATCTCCTCATTTATGTATATTTATTATTAATAATATTATTTAAATACTCGTATATTGAATTATATTATATTTTAAAAAAAATTATTACACTTCATTTTTATTTAGCAGCAGAATATATATATCATTTATATTTTCTATCAAACAAATAATCAGATTTAGACTATTGTAATCCACTCATGTTTATATTTATCATTAAAATTATAATTATACAATTACAATTTATTATATTATATTATATATATTATTTCATTTCACTTTTAATATATGCAGAATTAAAGCTATAATTAAACAATTAATCAATTAACCATCAACCTAAATACTTTTATAATATAATATAATCTTTATATGGCAAATTATTAATCACAATTACACATTTAATATGTAGAATTAAAAATATTATTATTACAAAATAAATAAAGCTTTTGTATTATATTTTAATACTGTATTTAGTGCTGTCAAATGATTAATCGCAATTAAATCGCATCCAAAATAAAAGTTTTTGTTTACATAATATGTGTACTGTGTATATTTATTATGTATATATATAAATACACACACATGCATGTATATATTTCAGAAAAATGTTATTTATTTATATTAAAGTTATTTATTTATTTATTATATAAATTATATGAATATAGATATAGACATGTAAACGTGTAAATATTTTCAAAATATATATACTGTGTGTATTTATATATACATAAAAAATATACACAGAAAACACATATACTATTCAAACAAAAACCTTTATTTTGGATACGATTAATCACGATTAATCATTTGACAGCACTAATTATATTAAATGAATCCTTCTGCAGTAGATGAATAATCACAGTTTTCTCCTGAGAAAAGATTTCCATGAACTCAAATCTAAATTTCTCCTCTTGATTCATAAAATATTGACAAACTGTACTTTTGTCAAGATTGGTCAATATACCAAAGTCCGCAAAAGTCAGAGATCTCAATATGAACTCATTTCTCTTCAAAGATCAAGCGATTTGAGACTCATTTTAGAGCTCTTTCCTCTTACTGTATGACAACTATTGTTATTTTTTTCCCAAGCATGTTTAGGAGAAACATCTGAGAATGACACTTTAATGAAACAGCTCCTCGCGTCTCCTGAGCTCTGGAAAGGTAAATCCCTGAGCAATAAAACCTTCCTGTGGGTCAGACAGAAAACAATGCAGCCACCGGCTTTATAAGACCTTCACGTCAAGCCTGTATTTAGGTTTAATTACAGCTTCCTGTCTTTCAGTCCCGTGGGATGTGACTAGCAGCTTAAGGGTTTGATGATAAACTCCAGACAGTTTGCCTTATATACAAACAATACCTTCAAACCATCTCCACCAGTTTAAGAAGGAACCATCCTGCCAAGGAAAAATGCAATATGATGCATTTTCTTTTGTTTAATTGTTTCAAGAGGCCTGTGTTCACCACTATTTTAATGGCCTGAGAAAACAGTGACACGGCATTATAATTATTCAGGAGATTCCAGGCCTCATTATAGTGACAAGATTTGCATTTTAACTTTGACATGCATTTTCTGCCTTTTGTGACCAAACAGTAAAGATGCATTTATAACTTCTAAAGCTGTTTTCTGAGGAGGCGTACGGCAGCTGTACACAATCCATTTAATTATTATAGGAATGAGTCAAAATACATGTAAAGTCATTTTAATTGCCTCTTACATTTATTGCTTCTCGGATTTTATCCTGTGATAAAAAGCCCCTGATAATCTGACATGTGCCTCCTCTACAGTTTTTAGAAAAGATTCAAACTCAGCTCAGATTTGCCAAGACACCAAAGTCAAAGATACTCTTAATATTATGAGCTTCAAACATTCTCATCAAATTAGATCAAGAAGATCAAAACCCTTACTGGCTTGCTGAGACAAAAAAAAAATGGGGAAAGAAAGAAAGAAAGAAAGAAAGAAAGAAAGAAAGAAAGAAAGAAAGAAAGAAAGAAAGAAAGAAAGAAAGAAAGAGGAGAAAGAAACTCATTCACAATTTTAATGCTCATTTGGAAGCTTATGAGACTACATAACCATACAGATTTTAAGGCTATAAAGCCTTCGGTATAAATCACCAATATCAATCCTTTTCAAGTTCAAAGAGAAACAGAAATACTCACTAATGTGTATGATCTCCTAATACTTCTGAGATCATACAATAGATTTTTTTTTTTTAAATCTCTCATACTATGCACATATCCTGGTCTTTATCCATATAGATACTGTGTCGTGGCTGCCTGTCAGGCCGAGCGTCATTGCAGCTTTGATCTAATTTCTGTAGTCCTGAGCGTCCGTCTTTGATTTTTCAGCGTATCACCTTTTCTCTTTGCTTTTTTCTTATAGAAGAGATAATAACCATCGGTGAAAGATGCCCTTTTGACCGGCCGTATGAGGGCAGAGTCAAAAAGCAGAGTTCTGCACTTTGGGCCGTATTTCAAGATATGACATTTATGTTGACATTTTTGTGTTATGAAGGATTAATAAGTGAGTCTGCTATCCACTGTTCTCCTCTCACAGAAAGGTTGAAAGATTTTCTTTTCTGCAAAATAGCTCTCATCTCATCACGGTGTAACACTGCCTCTCTCCTCTCGTGATATCATTACACTTACGGGATGAATCAAGAGATGCTTTCAATCGCAACAGGCTGCAGATATCTTAACGCTCTGTAAAACAACACGAGATGCTGAAACCGTAAACAGGTTCAAATATCACGAGTCATTTTGCAATAAATTGTTCTTGTTGATTCACTGTTGCAGAAACTTCTATTAATGTCACAGACTTGTTCTGTACAGTACTTTGAGATCTAGTCATGGTTTTGTGGATCATGACTCAAAGCAGGTACAAAACAAAAATCTTAAAATTGAAATTATAACTAAAGCCTTTGTACTTTTAGATGTAAAATGAAGAAGACTTTTAGATTCTGCAAATTTTTCACAGTCATTAATCAAAGTGAATTCCATTGACGCTTAAGTCACTGGAACATTCTCCGTGTTGGAGAACATTAGTTTTTTTTTTCATATACAGTATGCTCGTGTGTTGCTGTCATTCATGCAAAAAGACACACAAAATTCGGTAAATGCTGTTTTTTCAATTTATCTCTACATTGTTGTTTTGCTGATAATGTACACTACTGGTGATATGTCTGAACACAAATACTTATTTTGACTAAATATTTTGTAATATTAGTAAATGAAGACAAAACACATATTATACATGCAAATAAAAATAAAACAAACAAAATATCTTAGAAAAAGCTAAATTTACAAAATATGTATATTCACTGTAATAAATGACATTTATGTTATGTATATTTTAATCAATATTAGTGTAATTGATATGCTAGTAGAATTTTTAAACATACAGCCAAACCAAAGATTATTCAGACACCAGATGTAGTTCGCCACACTTTACCAAGAGGACAGAGCAAGGAATGAGGAGACAAGGAATTTAGCAAATCTAGAGTCTTTAATAGGCCAACGGGGAAACATAGGCTGTGTCCAAATTCAGGGTCTGCATCCTCCTTAGGATCCTTCCTACCCGGTTGAAGGAGGAGGGATCCTCCGACGTCCGCAAAACCCGGAAGTCGGTGTTTGTGAATTTGGACAGCCTACCCTTCTTTCAGTTCCCTCCCTTACCCGTTGCGCATATCCTGTCGCCTAGCAACCGTGACAGCGCCAAGCAAGAAGCGGGAAAATGGACAAACAAAGAGTTATTCTCCTCATTTTAATTCTTTTGGAAGAAATAAAGCAATTAAATAAATTAAATACTTTCTTTGCTCGTTGTCGGAGAGTTTTTTTTATATCAGACTACAAGACAGTCACATCCAGGTAAGCCATTATAGCCTATTTTTATTTGTTTTTAAGTATTCTACTAATTTCTCCTACAAATTCATTGAGCCGAAGCATAAACTTTAGCTTGTTTTGTCAGAGAAACTCCTCTCCCACTCCGCTACCGCTCGCTTCGTCCGCCATTACGCTCTGCCGAAAAGAATTATGGGATAGGTAGGACGGGAAAGGATCCACCACACCCATCCTTCCAATTCGGGGAAAAGGAGGACGTATTTGTGGGCCGCATTTGAAGGATCCTACGAATTTGGACAGCCTTCGTCGCGGCGCTGTGACGTAACATCCTTCAAATGAGTACTCCGAAGGATGCAGACCCTGAATTTGGACACAGCCATAGAGCACAGGCAAGACATTCAAGAACCGACAAACACTAACTGAAAGGACTGGGGCTTATAAACACAGGGTAATCAGGGAGGAAGACGAGACACACCTGGAATCAAATGAACAATCAACATGAGGGAGAAACTGGGTCACATGAGACACATGGGGAGCAAAACACACACAAAACAGTCCACAATCCTTACATAGTTTTTGATATGTATACATACATACATACACACATGAAATAAAGTAAACTGTAACATATTATACCCAAAAATTATTAATTCTTGACCTTTTTACACCACAGACTGAACTGGTGATTGCTTGACCTATCGTGTGTCTAACTCTTGATTTCTTGTCATATTTTACTACCATTTTCTAAACGATAGCGAATAAACTAATAATGTGAGAAACGATGAAGGTGTCTGAATAAATTTTGGTTTGACTGTATATACACACAAACAAATAAAAAATTTAAAATTACATTTTCATTTATTATTATTATTATTATACATAATTATTAAATATAATTGTTTAATTATAAATATATTAAAAGTCAGTTTGTGATTAATCACCTTTTGTAGAATGATAATTGCATTTGTATATCCAAACTCACTGGCAGTTTCAATGGTAGTGTAATTTGTAATAAAAAGTTTCATTTTAATTCCAAAGTACAAAATATATTAAAAAAGTGCGTTCAAGTGATTAATCGCATCCAAAATAAAGGTTTTTGTTTGAATAATATATGTATGTGTACTGTGTATATTTATTATGTATATATAAATACGCACGTATACATTTTGAAAATATTTACATGTATATAAATGTTTATATTTATATTCTTATATTTTATAATATATACAAATATATTTAATATATAAACATAACATATGTGTTCGTATTTATATATACATGATAATTACACACAGTATACACAAATATAATGTAAACAACTTTTATTTTGGATGCGATTAATCATTTGACAGCACCAAGAAAAAAACAAAACCTTTAGCATACTTTTGGAATCCTTTACAAAAACACCTTGAAACCAAAACAGTCTTTTTCCTTTCAATTTGTCCCTGACAGACGACACACAACACTGAGAAAACTTGCTTGAGATGTAAATTTCATTTTACACAACGTGACCTTTATCAAGACTCAACGCTGTCTATTAAACCTCTCTCCTGCTTGCCAGCGACGGACCTGCCAATGAGGTCAGCCTATTGTTACCCGGCTCACACACCCCTGCATTGTTTTACAAGGTTTTGTTTATGCATCTGGAACCACCCCAACTCAAGCTATAAAACAAGAGGACTACAGGACTGCCTTCCCATTCGGATTATTTAATTTAGCTCTGGTCACCGAAGAATGATTCCACTGTTTGAGATTGTCACACGCGCACGAGACGCTTCCCGAAAAAAAAAACACCCTGATGCTGCATGTTAATAAGACTGGAGACCCTGCATATCTCCATGCTAGATGAAGTGTAAAGAATGAAGGCTCCACTCAATTACCAGCGGCGAGCTGCGACTCTTGCGTGCACTTTTAATTTACTGCACCGCTTTCTTCCCATTCGGCCCCGTCCTCAAAGGGACGCTGATGAGAGTCAAATGGCTTTGTTTGGGAATAAATCCAGAGGAAGCAGTTTGAACACTCTGCTCGCGTCGCAGATAAATGTTTGTCATTGGCGGCCCCCCGTCCGTCTCAACGAAATCTGATAAGGCTGTGAAGACACATTATAATTGTGCACTGATGTAACAAATGTGACATTTAACAAACAAACACTGCATAAACAGATCAGCCGACTGATAGTGGAAAACGGATAGCGCCGGAAGGTTACAGGCCGCTGAATAATCCTCGTATCAAGCGCAGGGGTCAGCGAGCATACACTGCGTCGTATTTGTAGGTGATGAGATGGCGAGATTTGTGTAGGTTTAAACACGACAGCTTATCTGCTCAAACGAAGGATTTGTACCAACGGATCAGCTGGTAAAAGGGTAAATGTTGTTTTATTTAAAGGACAGGATTTAAGCCTTCAGAATACAAGGATCACCTTAATGGCGCACGAGTCAGAGAGAGAAGTCAGGGAGCTTGACAGGGACATCTAGTTATATGCAGCCGCTTCATTCTGGGCTAGTTTTCCTGGAAATATGGTCAATGTCTTTGTTCTGGAATATGGTGTTTTTTAAATAGCTAATGTCTGGCTAATCACTTATGCCAGTCTAAGAAAAGGTTCGGTAAGAAATACATCAGAGACTCCTTTGATGTTAAAACGGTTCTTTATGCTATAGTCTATATGTTCTCCACCCTACCCAGCCTTTTCCCCCCTAAATCTGTAACTGTCAAAGCCAACTTTATTATTGATTTTCTGGAGCTCAGCAGTCCAACTTCACAGACTTTTAACACATTCTCAACACAAATGAAGTACCTGGTTTTCCTGGATGTAATGGTAACACTTTGTTCTGGAATATGGCATTTTTCTGGCTGACAGCTTATACCACACTCTAAAAAAAACATGTTTTTCTTTTTAAGGTTCTTTACATGTAGTGACAGCTCTATTTAGAACCACGTCGGGAAGATTGTTTATGCTGAAATGGTTCTTTCTGTTATAGTTTAGGGTTTGTTTTTCAAATCTGTAACTGTCAAAGCCACCTTAAATGTCTATAAATTTAAGCTTTAAAATTGTAACTGGTTTCCTATAAATTATCTTGAATTTATGATCTATATTGTTAGATTTAAAAAAAAAAAAAATTATTACTTGCATTTATGCATAAACATACCCAGTCAAAATAATAATAATATTGATAATATTAATGAAACAAATTAATAGACTATTATTAAAAGGTTATTTACAATACCATTAAGGTCCCATATAGCACTTTCAAAGCATGGAACCTTATGAAAAGGGATCTATTTAGCACCAAAAAGGAAAGTCAAGTCACTTTTATTTATATAGTGCTTTTTATAATACAGATTGTGTCAAAGCAGCTTTACAGTATTAAACAAGTTGAAGAACCCCATGGTTTGGTACTATTTAGAACCAATTTTCTTAAGAATGCATGAACAAAAACAATGAAGATGCTTTCAAACTGTACAAATTCCAGCCAGTGCATTTGTTGTGGATGTCAAAGGCTGAGCTTTCAGTCAAACTCTGCAGTATTTTGACACAAATCCATCTGTCACTTGGTAGAGGTAGTCAGCATGACATCGTGCCCTGATCCTTGACAACAGTGAATAAAACTATGAAAGGTAAGAGAAAATATATAACCCAAACTGCATTAACCCCTATAAAGCCTGACATATGAAATCAAAATATAGCTATACATAGTGCATGTGTTTTTGTTGAGCATCATGATAAAGGCTTTTATTAAATATTGAGAATATAGAGCTCATACTCGAGGAAGAAAAACACCATTTTTATTCAGAGGCTCAAACTGAGTAAAATAAGTAATTTGATGCAGTATGCATGATTGATGCTTGTAAAGTAAATAAATTAGATCTTTATAACAGTATAGCGGACTACTAACACGGCATACAAATTTCATTTGTCATTCTATATATTTCCAAATAATGTTTTAGTGAGATGATATTTAAATGCTTAGTTTTATGAGCTCTGTAGTTTCAAAACATGTAATGCAATGCAATGATGATTGAGAGATGAACAAATAAACATTCCTCAAAAGCCTGAAGATCATATTTGATACTAACATGATTTTTCCAATTGATAATCAAGCAAACCTAAGTTATTCAGTTCAATAAGTGTTCATATTGAACTATTAAAAATATAAACGTTTTTCAAATGTTCACATATAAAAATAAGTAAAGATTTCACAGTTAAAAGATGTGTTAACCACAACTGTATATTTTAACAATTATACTAAAAGGTCTTTTGCTTGCTTGCTAAAAAAACAAAAGAAAAAGTCTAAATGATCAGTCAGATGACAGAAGGCATGTAGTAGATTGTGAACAGCAGGTTTTCAGCTTTAATCTAGGTTTTAATCTAGAGGTGCGTATAAAATATGGTACAGTATGCTTTATGTGTTTAAACATGAGATCACGTAGCAAGCATAAACATGCTGTCCGCAATGTATTTTATTCTGTAAAATATCTGCTGAAATCCAAGACATTTGTTAATATTTCAATTCTGCTTTTGCAGTTTATGTCATATTATTTTATGGCATTGTGAGAATTTGACATTTTGTAACTTTTGCCCAAAAACAATGATGTTCTACACAAAAGCTGGGTTGTTAAGCTAAAGATGACCTCAAAGCTAACAGACGAACAAAATGCTGACAAACCTCTAATTTTTTGTCTTTAGAAATGTTGCGAAATAACAGAACCTATTGGTTCAGCACCAGCGTGAGGAATCAGCACCACGGACAGCAGCCCTGCTCACATTCAGCTCGTCTCATGCTGATATACGGCAACTCTTTGCCCTTAAAGGGAAATCTGAGGTCAGCTCTTTTAATTCCTCTAAAATCTTAATCATAAGAACATCTCGGCTAACTCTAAATCAGTAGAAAAGGCCAAATGGAGGTTAATAGGAGACTAAGGGAGATTAATTTGAAAAACTGTATATTGCTATCTTACAAAACATTTTACTCTATTAAACTAAACAGATCACACTTTGTTTAAACAGTTCACTGGTTCAATATACACTGTTCATTAGTGCAATTAAAAGCATAGTTATTTACTTTGTGTAAGCATGCTAAAGTGAGTCGATAAGGTTGGCTGACTCCAAAAAGTCCTGAAGTTGAATCTTGTACACAAGGTCTAGAGAAGTTTGGGAAATGTAAATGTTTTTTATGCTTGAATAAAATTCAGGAGGAATTAAATTCGGGGCCTTTAAGGGTCCCTGACATCTATATGCATGTGATCAACGGACCGGATGGAATATTTACGAGGAGTTGGGCAGACATTGAGTCCTTGACCTCGCTCGCTTTGCCAGAATAAGGCAAACTTCTATGTCTCTGCTTTATTCTGTTTGCAAACCATTATTTATTTTGTTTGGTAAGTTATTTTTCTGAGAGTGACAATATATTAAGGTTGGGTCGGATTCCTGAGGTGCTACATTTCTCCACTTCATTCTTCTTCAAAGCAACATAATGCACGGCTCTCTTTTCTCTCTCTCTTTCTCTTTCCCCCCCTTTTTTGTATGCATAAATGAATAAGAAAGCAAAAATATTAAATGCCATGAATGTATATTTACTGAGTAATACACTATTTAGTCATGGGGGGGGGGGTTTAGTCGTTGATAAGCCAAAAACATGTAAAATACTGTATTTAAAATACTGTACTTCTTGAGTTACATCCATGCAAACTTTGGGTGAAAAACCCCATTTTTGAATGGTCACCATTGGCAAACAATGCAATAAAGATGGTTGAAGTCAACAGATTTTACCAAAAGGCATACCAGTCTCTGTGTAAAAATACCCCCCCCCCCCCCCCACATCTCAGATGAAAGTTGTCATTTTGACCTTCCTCTAAAAAATAGTGTATTACTCAGTAAATATTAATCCATGACATTTAATATTTTGGATTTCATTGCTATTTATTAACATGGAATGACCCTTACTGTATTATATAGGGTGATAAAGTAATCCTACGTTTCAAGTGTATTTTGCGATAATGGGTCTCACTATAAATTATGTCTTACATAACTTATGCAATTATTTGTAAGAAAAAAAAAACACAATGCACACGAACACAATACAGAATAGATAACCGGACCACACACACCTGCTAATAATTGCTTGAACTACTTTTGACCCTTGCTTAAGTCCACACAGAAAGTGTTGAGAGCCATTAAGCAGCAGAATGAGTTTCGTTCTCATGCTGTGTGGCAGATTGACAATTTGTTCTATCACAGTATATACTGAGACTTTTTGGCACTGAGGTTCCCATAATAGAAGTATAAATTAAATATTATGATGGTCCAGAACCTGTAGCTAGACCATTAAAAAGAAAACCAAGAACTTCACAGAGTAAAAGCCCTACGGAAGTGTTTTCAAGTCAGATGAAATAATATATCATGCCAGGGTGATTAATGCATATCCATAGCTATATTGTTCTTTTTTTTCATGCTTTTTGACACCATATAGCTTCATGAGCATTAAACTACAATACAAATATACACTGTAAATATTTTTAATTGTATATTTTACAAAAACATTTCAGTCTTTCTACTTCAAAGTTTCATGTTTAATTCAATGTGTTATACTTGCCATTTCTTTGCCATTTTTCTGTGACATTTACTAGCAATTTCTGAGTGAAAATGTCATTTTTACCGTGCATTCAGGACAGCAATAATAATAACAAAACTTAAAATATTAGATTATTTTAAAAGGATCAATTATAAATATCCATCCAGTATAATTTCTTATACTTTAAAGACCACCAAATCTACAAAACACACTAAAATTACAATATCAACACATTAAAAGCTTCTGAAATGTAAACTTTAGACTAGGGCTGTGTAATTAGTGATTAATCGCACAGCCCTACTTTAGACTAACATTTTTATTTTAAAAGTTGTCACAAAAATGTGCATGTTCCTTTTACTAGTAGATACTTATGAATATGAATGCAATTATTTTATTCAGTTAACAAAAATGTATGCCTTTACTGTATATGTATGCATGCCATTACTACTGAGATCATGCACATGCAACAAATACGTCACTGTAAAAATGTCAAGATATGGCATAAATGGTCCGCTGGATTTAATGTTGGAGTGCTTACATCAAACTACCTTCCTTAACCTTTGCAGTGGCCTTGTAACATGAGGTCTTGTGAGTGTTGCAGGCCTTGTGTCACCTCTCTCTCTCATAATGTGAAAATGGTCTTCAGGAGATCAATGCTTCCCTTGAACTGCATGAAAAGCTTTAATGGTTTATCAGTGCAAGATAAAGTAATCAATAGCTCTAGAGTTAAATGGAGGCCGTGTATTCATTCATCTGATCACAGGTGATGAGAAGGTCTTGTGTCCGTATAATCACACCTCTCAAGATATTCTCAAAGGATCCCATTAACTTCTCCTTGCTCCATCCTCTTTAATATTTTCATAAGTTACTCAAAAAGTTGCTGACGAAGCTTTGCCATTTAAGGAAACGGCGGCTTTCCCCGTAGCAAAGTCAAACACGCCATCAATTCCCAACGGTTACATTTGCAGAGCAGACACAATGTTTGACTTGGCACAAATGTGAGTGGTCTGATAAATGATCATATTTACATATGATTACAATACGCAATAAGTCAAAGTATTTACAGCATATTTTCTCCTACATCAGTTTAAATAATAAAAGACATCTGCAGCCATCCATTTCCGTCCAGTACACTTTTCACAGAACTAAGTGGTAATGTTTTGTAAAAAAAAAAAAAAAAAAAAGGCATATTTTGTATATTGTATAAAAATATACAATTATTTTAATACTTTAATAGTTTGTTAGTTTTTAAAAGAATAATAACCAACAACAGTATCAACATGTAAAATTAGATA
The DNA here is from genome assembly GCF_936440315.1 of Barbus barbus. Taxonomy (NCBI): domain Eukaryota; kingdom Metazoa; phylum Chordata; class Actinopteri; order Cypriniformes; family Cyprinidae; genus Barbus; species Barbus barbus. Next base: position 26,907,076 of record NC_136756.1, on the reverse strand, counting down.
TTGTTTTTGTTATTTATATTTTTAAAATAAAGATTAAATACTTATAAAGAAACAATCCTAACCTTGAGTTTTAATCAATTTATCATGATTTATTATTCACGATTCCATTTATTATTATTATTATTATTTTATTTATTTTTTATTCACCAGTAGGCTAATCTTTGTTTTAGTTTCAGTTTACACACACACACACACACACACACACACACACACACGTTGGTTTTTGTGGTTTATGGGGACTCTCCATAGGCGTAATGGTTTTTATACTGAACAAACTGTGTGTACTATTGCCCTACAGCAACCCTACACCTAAACCTAGTCCTCACAGGAGACTTTGTGCATTTTTAGATTTTCAAAAAAACACCATTTAGTATGTTTTTTAAGCCTTTTGAATTACGGGGACATAGGCAGTGTCCTCATAAACCACCTTCATATTGTAATACCTCTGTCATACCCATGTCATTATACAAATTTGTGTCCTCATAAACCACATAAACATGCACACACACACACACACAAAACAAAGAACAATTAAGAAAGAAAAATAATCATGTTCATTTATATGGCGCAGTCACAAACAAATCTTTGATCAAAACAATCAATTCACTAAAACATATTTAACAGATTTACAGAAATGAATCAAATTTACCAACTTTACCACCAATGCCACTGTGTTATTTAAACATCACTATCTTAAATCTATATATATATATTTTTCAATTCACAAGTTACAGATTAATACATTAGTCTAATGGTACATTCATTCCCATGGAATCTCCGAAATGTGCATTTCAAAACCACAACATGATCAGACAGCAAATCTCATATCAAAAATCCCATATCAAAGGCTTATTATTTAGCAGCTGATATTTGGAGAAAATAATCACACAACAACAGCCGATCGTGTTCTTAAATAATTACTGCAAATAAACAAAATATTAAAAATAAGTGTGAAAATATTCAAAGATGGGATTCCAGAAGCAATGATTATTTTGCAGCAAGCGTGAAGACAATATCACCCCTAAATAAACGCTAATTCAATATCATACAATATTTATGCAAATGAGCGCATGTGTGAGACCTGCTGAAAGATGATGAGGGCTTGAATCATACAAACGAGGCTTTTGTTGAATGAGAGATAGTTCTTCCCGGAATCACTGAACTGTCTAATTGCATTAGCCCCTTAAATGCTGAAATCTAAACAAGAGCGCAGAACGCCTCGTTTGGCAGATAGAACTAGTACAGCACCCATGTTCAAACGAGGGCAGTGAGTCAGCGAAGGACAGACCGACCCACACCGATAGAGTCAAGCTGTCTCCACAACAACAGATCTGCCTCGAGGGGGGAAAAAGCCTTTGGAGATCATGGGCAGTTTCCGCACATTTTCCTCACAAACTACTGCAAATCTACCTGCCATGATTGGTACGAGAAATGGGAGTCAGCCAACAGGAATATTACCATTACATCTTGATCACACTGATAAAGACCAGATCATAATATTGGATTTCATACAAAAATTGCTTTCAGTATGGAACATCTAACTGGTGTAGAACAGGGCTATTACTAAAACTAAAATGAAAAAAAAAAGAAGTCATTTTCATTAATTGAAATAATAATAACAACAATAATAAATATAGCTGCAAGCAGCAATAAGCGGGGTTCAAGCACTTAAGGTGGTCTTGGCCAACCTGGATGTATGGCTGACAGTTAAACACATCCAAAACGGAGAATAGGCTCACAGACACACACACACACACACACAGACATTAAATGATTTAACTAGTATGTTAATAGGCAGTGTCCTCATAAACCACCTTCATATTGTAATACCTCTGTCATACCCATGTCATTATACAAATTTGTGTCCTCATAAACCACATAAACATACACACACACACACACACACACACACACACACACACACACACAGACATACATGCACACACATTTTGTTGCAGAGCTATATATTTGAAATAAATGAAAAGTAACAATACTTATTGCAAGTCTTCTCTTTTTAAGAGTTTAGTTGTCATTTTCAGGTTTTACTGTAATCATAATCTGGTATAATTGTAAAAAAAAAAGATAGCTACAGGGTTTCTGCATTTTTTTAAGCTCAAATTTAAGACCTGCACTAATAAACTTATTACCATATAAGCGGGGTAGGGCAATGTCTATAGTACCATATTAAACTATAAAACGACTGCCAAAAGTATTCAGATACAAGTTTTCACAAAAACAAAAAGTTTTATAAAATGATAAACTTTACATTTCAGCCTTTAAACCATTTGTAAGAAAATGGATAAGTCAAACGTATTAATTCTATTGATTTTTAACAATTATTATCAATAAATTATTATATAAATTAAATAACATGAATGGGGAGTACGAAATTTTCTGGGATTTTATTAGATGATATTTTGCTGAGTGTGTTATTGTGCTGGTATCTTAAAGATTACCATGGACAGCTGACTCCTGAATTTCTTTTGATATTCTTCATATTCTGTGTGGTCAGTTCATATCAGTGATAGAAATGAATCTTTTCCAATAAGTATTATAGGCATTAAGCCATTTTTTCTAAAAGTGTGCATCATCTTTTGAGTCAAATTCTTGCATTTGGGCTATTACTAAGCAAATGAAATCAGTATCAACAAAATGTATCTTTGCAATGCATCTGGCATTTAGATGTATTTGCACACTGTTTAATGCAGCTCAGAGGGACATAGAATGCTAACCTGCAGTTACAAATGCATAAATGATGTTTTGATATTTGAAACATAAAACATTGAAAACTGATGTTTGAAATTATTTGAAAAAATGAAGATACTTTAAATGTGAAATTAAAACCACCAGCAGGTGGCAGCGAATCACTGTTATTAAGTGAGTCATTGCGATTGAACTGAATCATTTAAAAGGTTGATTCATTCAGGAATGAATCACTGTCATGTTGCTCAGAGATGGAAAATTTGGAAATATGGTGTCTAAAATATAAGTCTATTAATATTAACTTGTTTATTGAACTGTTGCATAAAAGCAAAATCACATTTTTAATCATGCCGACTTTTGAAGAAAAGACTGGCACTCTTCTTGTGATAACTATTTGAAATTATATACCTTAAATATAGGCTATACATTTTCTGCCCCCATATCTTAAATTATGTGATGATTCTAAATGTATTTTAATAGACTGAATCGTGCAGTGAAACTGGTACGTGCACTAGTTTAACCTATGCTAACTGATTCATTCTCTGCAAGCAAGTGTCGCGTTTGGCTGAAATGTAAAGGTTTTCCTGGTAAAGACAGAACACAAAACAGCACAGCACCAGACTTTTTTAATGAAATCATAGCCTTTTGAAGTTCAGTCGTCACATTCAGCCATGTCCCAATCCTGGACTTTCCGTCTCCAAATTTAAAACCTCTTGAAATCATAATTTCTTGTACAATTTAAGACTTTTTAAGACCCCGCGGAAACCCTGTTATATGTCTGTATGAACAAAATGATCAACTTTGACTAAATGTGATTTCAAATGTTATAACAGTGATTTTATAATATCTAAGCATGAATCCATCAAGCCTATGAACAGTACTATTTTTAACCTTTATATTTATTATAGTGTTATTTTTTGCCCAATCTCTCTTCAAATTTTGCATGCTTGTTTAGAATGAAATTATGCATCATTGTACACCTTTTTGAGAATTTGATGCCTTTCTTTTAGGATTCATAAGCCTTTGGGTACACTATGTAAAGAACATATTATAAAATAACAGATTTATAGTTGTGCAAATGCAAATGTTCAACTTTTTATGATAATTATTGACCTAGAGAGGCGAAGTTGATCAGAATGAGAATATCTATCGTATGATATGAAGATATAGTGTATAAGTGAATATTATGAACATTTTATTGCAATATGAGGTGTTTTAGAGGCCGTTTTCACTGTTATAGCGCCACCTATGGTCCAATCTCCATGAAACTTTGCATGCTTGGTAAGAGTTATCTAACATGTTTTCAACAAGTTTAGTAAAGTTTTGAGTTTTCGTTTAGGTTTTATAAGCTTCTGGGTATATTTGGCCACACCCCTTTTTAATGGCCCCGTTACAGCTAACCAAAGAACCAAATTCAATATTTTTTTGATAATGATTGATCTAGAGAGTCCAGAGAGTATTACTGCAGTGATTTGATCGAGATTGAGCAAAGTATCAGAGACTAGTTCGCAAAAGTAGGTTTTTAACATAATTGAGAATATTTAATAAACGACTTGATTGACAGTATTAGTCCCAGAGGCAAAGTTGTTCAGAAGCAGGAGATCTATCAAATGTTATGGAGATTTAGTGTTTGTGTGAATATATGAGCATGTTCTACAATTTGAGGTCATTTTCTATGCAAATATTGTGTTTTTGAAGGCTTTGTTTTAACTGTTATAGCGCCACCTATGGTCCGATCGCCATGAAACTTTGCATGCTTGTTAAGAGTCATATGTCACATGTTTTCACCAGGTTTCGTAAAGTTTTGAGTTTTCATTTAGGTTTTATAGGTGTTTGGGTAAAAACCGTACCTTACCGTGAATCTGATTTTCTAGGCTTTTGACCGCCTTGTCCCAAGGATTTCAAAAATGTATTTTTTTTTTTAGTCTATGACAAGCGGTTTAGGGGCTATGAGCGATTTCAGGCCGATTGGGGCGAGCCTTGGTATCTGACAAGAAGGCTGGACTCCAACCATCTGACCAAGTTTCAGCTCTCTAAGCCTTACGGTTTGTTCTGCACGATCAGTTTTAGGGAAGAATAATAATAATACAAATCCTAACAGTTACAACAGGGTTTCAGCACTTCGTACCTGAACCCCTAATAATAGTAAGGTATACTAATTAAAAATATATAAAAAAATAATAAAAATTTAAAATGAACAATTATTAATTCAAAAATATTTTTGATTTTAATTAATTATTAATTAAAAATTATTGAAATAACTGAAAATAAAAATAAAAACTATAGCCACATAAATAAAGAAAAACAAAACAAAAACGGACAAAAGCACGCAACAAAATTGCTAAAACTTTAACTAAAATTAAAATGAAAACAGAAAAGGTTTCAAAATATTAATAAAAATTACAATCTCATTGGGGGCAATTGTAAAATAAAGATACTGACTCAAAATAAATGATTAAATGTAACAATATTTTAATATTAAAATATGATCATTGATATAATTGAATATTTAATATTATATATACAATCATGTTCAAGCAGGGAGAGAACTTTACTGAGAATGTGCTTGAATTGAAGAAATTTAATTTAGTCATGAGTGAGTCACCCCCCCCCCCCCCCCATGTTCTTAATTTGGACTTTATATCTCATCTCAATCTAATTATTATTTCTCACAATTGTGACTTAAAAAAAACAAAAAGTGACATTATTACTGATAACATGACACTCACAATTAACTCTATTGCTCTCAATCTTATTTCTCACAGTTGCAACTTTATTTTTCATTGTGGCAGTATATATATTGGATAATCACAGCTTTATCTTACATAACGTGACATGATAACTCACAATATGACTTAAATCTCAGAATTGCAAGTTTATTATTTCTCATAATGGTGATGGTATATCTCATAATCACAACTTTAGCCTACATAATGTGACTTTATAACTCACAACATGACTTGAAATCTCACAATTGCAACTTTATTTCGCATAAGTGTGGATTTATATAAAATATTTTGCATTAATTTCTCACAAATGTGACACTCTCACAATGTCACTATAGAACTTGCAATGACTTTATAGCTCACGACTGTAACTATTTTGTAACTATATTACAGTTTTTTGTGCTTCTTTCATATTCCAGTTGCACTCCATCCAATGCCAAGCTCTATAGAATGCTGGAATGTTAAAGATTTACATTCTTGGGTGGAGTTTCAGAAATAAAACTTTAATAGAGTTCTCACTAAGTGCCTCGACGGCAGTAAAACGCATCCGTCTTGCGGGCTCATAAGGCCTTTTTGCTAACCCACTTACATTAGACAATCTTTTTTTATCCCAACATTTTAGCGAGTTTGTACTTTGCCGTCCCGGGAGCACAATGAATCACAGCACTTTATGACTTACTGGCCCGGGCTATACATCCGAATCAATTTTCATGGAAGTGCCGAAGAGATTAGTAATGATGTGCGGTGCAAGTCTATCGTGAAGATTTAATCCATCAGTCATAGATCTGGAATATCCTAAAGACTTACGGGACTTAACAAGATCTATGCGTTTTGGCTGCATTTTTACATGTTAAGTTTTTTAGTTTGAACGGCTCACACTACATCCTACAGCACACACCTTATATATGCAGTTCTCATGAATAACAGAGCAACGCTAATGAGTCAAATGTTAAGACAAAACCACAGTATTCTGAGTATATAGTGCAGTGCAGTACTAGACTGTCCGCATAAAATCTGGAGCACTTTAGGATTTATTCTAAGACTAAGAATCACCTGCTTATATACTCAAACATCATTGTGACAAAATAAATCATGCTAGTTTGTAGCTGTTTCACACACACAGAAATTATTTGTACATTTTTACAAATAATTTCAAAGAATCTGCAATAATAAAACAAAACTGCAATAAAACATAAAAATTTGAAATACTTAAATAGCATTTTATTTTATTTCTTTTATTAATGAATGAATTATTATTTTTTATGTTATTTTTTACATTTATTTATTTTTACATTGTAGTGTTTTTACAATTTAAAATAACTAATTACTAGTAATTATTTGTAATTATTAGATTATTATATGATAACTGATAATTTGTATTATTTAATATTTTATACCTGAGATACTCAAAGAAATAAATAAATTAATAAAATAAAATAAATAAACAAAGGGTTATTTATTTGACCAAAAAAGTCAAAAATTGGATATGGTTGATGAAATAATGAAATTAAAAAGAAAGATTATCTCTTTATTTGATTGTTTGTTGTTGTTGTTGTTGTTGTTGTTATTATCCCCCAAAACTGGTGTTACATTTGCGCCAACTGTAATGATGATATCCAGTATGTTGGCTACCAGTATCAGTAGCTACTAAAGAAGCTGAATCGTTGAACCAACAACCTAGATATAAAGAAGATGACTGTATCTGAACCAGGGCCACTATAGCTAGTTTTGTGGCCTGGTTTGTGATGAATTTGAAACTTTTCTATAAATAAGCAGCAGAAAGGAAGGACTGGAGTGTCCCCAGACCCCAGCGTCTGCAGAACTAATGCGCAGTGGTGGGTGGCCAGCAGCGCCAGGCTAACGTGACGGACTCCGATCGACTGATTAACATGCTCACGCAGCGGGGAGTGAGATTTGAGCCTCAGGCGTTGAGCTCCCGTCAGCGGGGGATCCACAGAAGAGGGTCTATAGATTAAGAACACCCCACCTTCTCGCTTTGAGCCCAGTATTGACAGATCTGAACAATACTAGCTCAGGTTTCCGGTTTGGACTCCAAGAGCTGCTGCTCAAAATGGCCATGGGAGATTTGCTGATCTATTATGCATGCAAAATCATGAGTGAGGAGGGCAGAAATGAACGATGAAATATTTCAAGCATATTATGTGGACATGGGGTGGATATAAATGAATAGCAAAATATGTTGCTAATTATCTCTGTCTTTAGTATTCTAATTAGCACATACGATTGTATGTGCTAATGTGTTCAGGATTTGAGCATAATATCAATTGTTTAATTATTATTGTATCAGTTTTATATATGCATATGCAGGTCTTAGTATGATCTTTCCATCTCATCGAGCCATATTTAAAATCAGGAGGTACCTGTGTCATCCAAAAAGTCACGGATTACATCTAATTCCAGATTTTGATTCAAAATCCAGGATTAAAAAACCAGAGGACACATAAACCCATTCACAGCATGAAAATAACATCCTTTGGCTCATTCACCAAATTATTTATTTCTAAGAATTAATGCCAAAAATCTACTGGGAAATTATGGTACTAGGGCAGAAGGACATTGTGTTTTAAATTGTTGAAAAAAAAAAAAAACAAATTTTGCATTATAATACCAAATAAATAAATAAAAATCAGATCTTTACATTGTAATACAAAGAAATAAATAAATAAAAATAATAAATATAGATAAATTCAAATAGGTTGCTGCCTTAAATGTTTAAGTATAAATAAACTGACTGTACATTTCAATTTAAATTATATTAAATTGACTTAAAAGTTGAAAGCTGAAAAAGAATTGAATCTCATAAATCATAACTTAAAATAAACTTGTTAAAATATTTTGATAAGTTAAAGTAATGGGGGAAAAACAACAATACATTGCCATTGAAAGAAAGAAAGAAAGAAAGAAAGAAAGAAAGAAAGAAAGAAAGAAAGAAAGAAAGAAAGAAAGAAAGAAAGAAAGAAAGAAAGAAAGAAAGAAAGAAAGAAACGTGTAAGGCTGCTCACATAGACAATTATATTTTAATAATATTTTAGTTTTAGTATTTTTAGTTTAATTTTAAATGTGTAAAATGTAGTTGTAAATACAATTTAAACAAAGTCTGAGCTAATATTAGTGGAATGTGTACATTTTCATTACTAGGTCAATTCATAACGTCTGTGTAATTTATTGTGCTGTAAATAATGCATTTGTTTACATGTGTGTGTGTGTGTGTGTGTGTAGAAAATAAACAGTAAATGTCTAGATTTACAATGATAAAATAAAGCATATTTTATGAGGCCTTGGACAATGACCAAATGAAACCTGAAATATAATCATATTTGCTTCCAGTATGCCATTATAAATTGAAAACAGAAGAATAAAGTAATACATTTCTTTCATTCACCCTTATGTTCTCACTATGAGACAGCGTGAGTTGAATATAAACACTTTGTGGAATATGAATACAATAATCAGGCATGACATTGTCAGCACACAGTGTTTATTCAGATGCTCAATAGAGATGAAACATGTCAAGTATGTGTCAACCGACTTGACAAAGTGCTTATTATTGAGCGTAAAATTTCAGTTTTCTCTCTCTTTCTATGTAAAGCTTTTAGCTCTGACTGAAGACTAAAAGCATGTGCCGTGGAAGAATGTTTTCAGCTTTTGGGCTTTGATGAGTCGTATAGACATTTTATACCGCAGTACAATCGCTTTCTTACACTGAGCAGGTGCATTTGGGGTTGACGCACGATAGCATGCTGAATTTAAAAGAGCTATTGAATACAAGTATTGACCATGATATTTCTACACTAATGGCAGTTTAAGATTGTGCTCCTTTTGTAGAATTTCTCAAGTTAAAAATCCTCCCAAATATACAATGTGCAGAGGCCACAAAATGCATTCGGGCACTTAAATCACAAATAAAAATATCTGAAGGTCAGTGCATTATTTGATAACAAATAAGACATACAAGCAACCATTTATTTCACGCCTTTTCTCTGAACTTACTTCACTTTGCATAGTTATAATAATATCAAAATTGATCCCATAAAATCTGTATTATTTCTAAAAGCAGTATACTGTAAAACGGATTTTCTCAAAAGTTTGAAATTAAACAAAGATTGTGTTTTACAAGAAAATACGTTTTAAATTTCTCTTCTACTCTTCAAAACTTCACATTTAATTAATTGTTACTCGTTGTTTCTTTTATTTTTACTATCATAATTATTTTAATAGCAATTTGTGAAAATTGTTTCAAAGTAAATTCTACAACTATTTTTTTTTTCAGTGTAGTTTTGAAAATCTGTATATTTCAGTTTATGATCACCAATTTACTATAATAGTTTTTAGTTGGTATTTTGAATCTGTTTTTATTTATATATATATATGTATACATATATTTTTTTTCTGTTTTCATTTTTATTGTAGTTAAAGTTTTCACTTTTTGTATTTTTTATATAAAATCCTATATTAGCTATATTAGTTTATTTATTTTGGTTATAATCGGAGTTCCCCTTCGGGAACTCGAGCTGCGTCGGAAACGCTTTGGGAACGCTCCTGTGTTTCCACGCTCTGAAATGTGTGTGTAATCAGTCCAACGGAATGGCGAAACGTCACGGGCAGGGTGACGTAGAGACCAGAGAGTTTAAAAGCGCCTCCGGAACAAGCAACATCAGCTTCTGTGTTTTCAGCAAGCGCTCTGTGTGAAATGTGTCAGTTTTATTTACTGTTGTTTGTCTATCAGTCACAATCACCTCTCATGGCGAGCTACAGACAGCACTTTAGACCTTGTGTTCTCTCTACCTGTGCTAACTTTATGGGTGTGAATACATGCGGTCGTTGTGTTGTTTGTTTGGGAGCGGAGTACGCACAGTCAGCTCTGCTCCCGCCAGGCACACTTCGAGGAGTGTGTCCGTGTTTGCAGTCTTCGCGGTTCCTGTCCCGCTGTTGCTGAGACACGGCGACGTCTGGGTTCGCGGGGATCGCATTTATCTAACGCGCTCTCTCTGGGTTTGGAAGCCCGTGGTGTGGTCTCTTCCCCTTTTGAGTGAGAGCTCTGTGTTGCAGCTATCTTCCTCCGAGGAGGTTGATGTTGTCAGCATTATTGTGGATGAGATTGAGTACTCGCCATCTCAATCTTTTGCATATAAAAGCATACTACATTTTAGATCGCTCGTTTCTCCCTGCCCTCGCTATGATAAGGGGTGTGGATTCACGTGATTTATGTGTGGTTTATTTTGGAGCGGAGCAGCACAGTCAGCTAGCTCTGCTCCATCTGGCGTTTTTTGTTGAGGGAAGAAAGTTTTATGCAATGTAGAATAGAGTGGCTCTCGCGTTGCCAAGGCAAAATAATGCTGCGGAAGTTCCTTTTCCCCTAACATGTGCAAACGTAAAATGCGTTTGCAGGCCGTTAGTCGCCATTCTTTTATATTGCATCATATATTATAATCAGACCGTGTTCACTTGTCTGGTTGTTAGGCTGCATTTAATTCTGATGATACCAGAGGCCAGTCTCGAGAGACTGGTTCCCTTAGTAGGTCACCTGGCGGTGTGGGAACCCCTGCCAAGTGTTTCTCGTTGGGTCCTGCCTAGCAGGCTCTGGTTCTACCAGTTTAGTATTCCTGGGAGATGACACGGGTCTGAGGACCATTGTTTCAATAGAAGACTTCAGTAAGAGAGTCCGGATGCTTATGGCTTAGGACTTCAGGGGGGCAGGCTCCTTTGGGGAAGAGCGGTGTAAACCTCATTATACGGTGCCCATCTCTCCTCAGTGCCCTCAGAAAATCGTTCTGCCAATCCTGCCGGTGTTCAGGGTGCAGCGGTTTCCTCTCGAGCTCTTCTCTCAGTCTCCGCCCAGAAACGTAACGGCACTGGGAGGCTCGCGACCTCTTCTGAGGTCTCTAGAGCAGCTAGATTGGCCGTCCCTGCCGGTCCTCCGTTTCAGGGCATGGAGCTTGCCACTCTAGTACACCAGAGGCCAGTCTCGAGAGACTGGTTCCCTTAGGAGACTATTTGGCAGCGTGGTAACTACTGCCAAATTTGTCTCGATGGGCCCTGCACACTGTAGAAAGCAGGCTCTGGTAATGGAACAAGAAGCGAATACTCTCTTGAGGAAGGAGGCCATCGAGGTGGGTTCTACAGCCTTACTTCATCGTTCCCGAGAAGGATGTGAGGTTGCGTCATATTTTAGATCTAAGTCAACTGAACCGCTCATTCATGCGATTGAAGTTCAGGATGCTCTCTTCGAGCAGGTTGTGTCTCAGACCAGGTCCTTATCGATCTAAAAGACGCATACTTCCCATCTCCATCCTTCCCCATCACAGGAAGTTCCTGAGGTTTGCTTTGAGGGCAAAGCGTACCAATATCAGGTTCTTCCCTTCGGCCTTGCACTCTCACTTGCAGAGTGTGTGGATGCTGCTCTGGCTCCCTTGCGACTCCAGGGCATGCGCATACTGAATTGCATCGACGATTGGTTAATTCTAGCTCAATCCGAGCAGGTAGCAGTTCGGCATCGAGATTTCGTTCTCACTCACATGAAAGAGCTGGGGTTAAGACTTAACGCCAGAAAAGTGTGCTTTCTCCAGTACAGAGAACCACTTAGCTAGGCGTAGTGTGGGTTTCGACCACGATGCAGGCAGGAATGTCCCCTGCTTGGATCAAGTTGATCCTCACGGTAGTCAAGAGAGTGAGAGAAGGCCAGTCACTCAGTGTCAAGCAGTTTCAGAAACTGTTGGGTCTGATGGCAGTTGCGTCCAAAGTGATATCTTTTGGCCTGCTGTACATGAGACCCTTGCAGTGGTGGCTCAGGACTAAAGGGTTTTCCTCGAGGGGCAACCCATTTCGCATGATCAAGGTCACGAGGCGATGCTTACGTGCCTTAGACATGTGGAAGAAACTATGGTTCCTGTCACAAGGCCCCGTGTTGGGGGCTCCGTGTCGACGCAAAACGATAACGACGGATGCCTCCCTCACGGGCTGGGAAGCGGTCATGAGTGGCTGCTCCGCCCAAGGTCTGTGGGAAAGGCCCCGTCTCAGCTGGCACATCAACTGTCTGGAGATGCTGGCAGTATTTCAAGCATTGAAGCATTTTGGTTTGCGGACCTGGTAGCCCTGTTAGAAGGCTCTCCATGGGAGATTACCGTCCGTCAGGATCTCCTCTCAAAGGCAGGAGGCACCTTTTTCACCCCTGCCCAGAGCTGTGGAAGCTGTGGGTGTGGCCCCTGAGAGGGCATAACTCATAGCATCCGGTCTCTCAACCGAGGTTGTTGAGACCATCCTCCAGTCCATAGCTCCCTCAACGAGGAAACCGTCCTTGAAGTGAATTGTGCTCACTTCATGGTGCGGAAATCGTCAGCTACACCCAGTTAACTGCCCGGTTGATTAGTTCTGGAGTTTCTGCAGGAATGATTCTCCACAGGTTGGATCCCCTCCACCTTTAGAGTGGTCGTGGCACCCATAGCTGCTTACCACGTCCCTTTGGGTGGTCAGTCATTTGGGGTGTTACCCGTTGGTACAAGTTTCTTTCATTGTACTTGAGGCCAGGAGAAGTATGGTACCGCTCCAGACTCTCAGGTGCATCTGTCTTAGCTCTGCTCGTCATTATTTCACACTAGACAGGCATTTGTCAGTATGGTGGCGTGGGCATTCTCGTTCCCAAAGGGTTTCCGACGCAGCTCGAGTTCCCTCGGGGAACGTCCCAGGTTACGTATGTAACCATGGTTCCCCAAAGGAACGAGACGCTGTGTCGCATGCCATACTTCCTGCATCCCTGTGAGCGACTTGATTCAACTTCTCAGAAGCTGATGTTGCTTGTTCCGGATGCGCTTTTAAGCACCGTCTCGTTCCCTCAGGGAACCATGGTTACATACGTAACCTGGGACGTTATTTTCGTACATCAAGTTGAACTAAATTTAAATGAGAAATTTAGCTTTCACAACTAGTAAATAAATACATACATTTCAGTTAACAATTATTAACAGAAAAGTAACAAAAACATTTTTTTTTATGTTTTTTCATTTTAGTTTTAGTTTTAACACTGCTACTCACAGTCAAAATTTATAAATGAATACATACATATATTACATACATTTTCAAAATATAATTTATTATTCATATAAATCTTGAATAGTCAAATTTTTACTTCAATTATTGTACTACTTCTAGAAGTGACTGAAACACAAACACTGTCTTTTGTATTACAGGAGAAAAGATTCATAATTTTCCTACACTAAAGTCATTCACACCAGCATGACACAACACATTATCTCAAAGCATTTGGTCATCACTGAAAGCTGAGTGTAACGGTTGTGACACACTCAGAATGTGGACATAATACCTTTGGGCCGAGACTGACTTCTCTGATGACGTCAGTCCTGTCCAAGACACGCGACACATCTCCGGATGTTCAACATCACACAAATTGAAGAGGGCAGCGAGCGTAAAGTATCACAAAGACTCAGTGCGGTCTGGGCCATGAGATAAATTAGACCTCTTTTGCCATCATATTCTAAGGAAAAGTAAAGTTTCTCTGAAAACATATTGACAGGCATTCAGCGACAAAAGTTCAGAATACAAAAGCTAACTTGACGGTGAATTCTGTCATTTTTCCTCTCAATAAAACATTTAATGAGCCATATAAGTAGCCTAAAAAAATGTACTCACCCTCAGGCCATTCAAGATGTAGATGAGTTTGTTTCTTCATCAGAACAGCTTTGGATATATGTAGCATTACATCACTTGCTCACCAATGGATCCTTTGTAGTGAATGGGTGCCATCAGCTTGTCTAAATCAGGAGAGAAATATGCACAAATCAAGCATAGTTTACACTCAAAAACAGTTTAAATCAAATATGTGGGTGGATTTTAATGCGAGATGACAACAGGGGATGGACGTTTTCACTGGATGAATCATTATTATGGATTATGTACTCATATTTTGGCCAGAAACAACGGTTTAAAGTTATAACACCATAATGATGGATTTGGTTCTCACAAACAAATAACTTTTCACTTCACAAGACATTAATTGATGGACTGGAGTGGTTTGGATTACTTGCTACTTTTTATTAGCTGTTTGGACTCTCATTCTGACGGCACCCATTGATTGCAGAGGATCCATTGTGAGCAAATGAGCAAATGATTGATGGCCTGAGGGTACATTCTCAGCAAATTTTCATTTTTGGGTGAACTATTACTTTTAAGTATTTACCATCGCAATGACGAGTTACACATGGACAAACACCACTCACATTTTCTAGTCTCAACAGCTGCATCAAACAACATGCCATTATAACTACATCTGGGTACGCAGCAGAGATTATGCAGATGTGCACATTATCATACAAATATAACACAGCAGTGACGTGGCATGACCCTCCACCTTCAGAAGAGCACACAGTGCACTGACTCCCACACACAGACGCCTACAGGGAGCAAGGGTATTAATAAAGGGGCATGAATATGTTTGAGAGTCATAAATCCAATAGACTGGGAGCTCTCGAGACCTGCGGAGCCTGTAAATCTAATGATGGATGCACAGAGAGAGTTTTCACTCCCTTCAGCCCCTGAGTCAGCAGCTGCTCAGCCTTACAAGGCAAATGCGAATGAGAGCGGGACATACATCAAAACTAAGGTCACCCCGTGTGACTGAAGCACTCCATGTCATCTCAAGCGAGACGGCCTTAGACTCTGGAAAGAGCCGGTGGGTTCTTGAGAAGCCGACGGCGCTGGCAAATCAGCCTGTGAAAGACGCCCCTGGGATTTTAGGACCAAATTTCAGGTGGAGAGAGAAAAGAGAAAGAAACAATGTTCAAAACCTAGTGAACCGCTTATTTAGACTGCATTTTAATGCTGTTGTAAGCAACACTAGCCGTTCTGGAACTTCTACCACACTTAGCCAATCAATTAGACTATGTACATCCTCTCTTTCCAAAACACCACCATAACAGATTTTCTATTAACAATGGAAGCTGAAAATTGTTTTTAACTACAATGATCCGCTTAAACTATCACACACTTTCCTATATGTAGGAACACACAAGATGATTGACAGGCAGAAAGAAACATCTACACTCTAAAAAAATGCTGGGTTAAAAACAACCCAGCGCTGGGTGAAATATGGACAAAGCCAGT
This sequence comes from Barbus barbus, assembly GCF_936440315.1. Lineage (NCBI taxonomy): Eukaryota > Metazoa > Chordata > Actinopteri > Cypriniformes > Cyprinidae > Barbus > Barbus barbus. The sequence goes on along the minus strand of NC_136756.1, from coordinate 26,891,513 downwards.
TATTGGGTTGTTTTGACCCAGCAGTTGGGTTAAATGTTTAACCCAAAATTCTGATTAGTAACCCAACCACTGAGTCAAAACAATAGCTGGGTTTGTCCATATTTTACCAAGCACTGGGTTGTATTTAACCCAGCATTTTTTAGAGTGTAAGTGTCTTTACTGGCTGAATCAGATATATAAGGGATCTAAACTTAATTTTGCCATATTCTAAGACAGCATCGTGCATCTTTGTTCTAGAATGGATTGTGTCAAGCTTATGAAAAATAATAGCAATACTAATTAGTGGTGTGACAATAGACTTAGCTCATGAGATGGCATGCAAGACTGGGTTCATGAGAACGAGATGGAATTTTCACACAGTACTTTAAAGAAATCCTGAACAATGAAAAATAGTCTGCAGTTGCATTCTGAAATGTTTTAACATAGCATCTTGATATGCAGCCAAAGATAACAATTTACAAGCACTATAAAAGTTTTTGCTACAAACTCTTCTGAATGATTTCACTTTAAAACTGTACAGGAATTATGTTTTCTTGAACTTTTGATTGAAGCTCTGGGACCTCCGAACTGAACTTAAACAGGGACATAAAAACAGTATAAATGAAAATAAATAAGTTTTTCTTAGTCTTCTTAGACAATAAGTTCAACCATAATTAAAGTAGCTACTCCTTCAATATTCAAAGAGACCAAATTTTTATTCAAGCATGATACAGAGCCAAGAAACACTTACAACCTACTTACAAGCCAAAGATAGGTTTGATAGTGAGCGATATTTGCATGCATCAGGGAGCCGCTCTCAAAATACGGGGAATTGACCTTTCGCAGTGAGTTGGATTGACAGGTGATCTGACCAATTATAACACCGCATCTGACATTTTTGTCCAAGAAACAAACCAGACAGGATTAATGTTAGTGGACTGAACTTGAAAAACGGTGTCCTGACATCTTTCCGTGGTTAAACAAGATACCTTCTGATGTTCATTCATGTTTATTTCGTGCTATAACTGGTACAGAGGAAGATATGATTGGTTCACGATAAACTAAATGGCCACAAAATGGTATTTATTGTTTGAATTTCTTACAAAATGACAAAAGTTTCATACCAAAATTAACCTGCTCTGTTGGAGCATTGTCAGTATCGTCTTTGCTCCGCAATGTATTTTTTGTTATGTGAGAACGTGTGATGTGAGAGCGCCATGGTTTTTATATGAATTAATCTTTGAAGTGAACCGATTGTCTTAAGAAACGTTTCGATGCTACGATAAAGTAGCATTTATGAAGAGAGCACTGCCATTACCAGGAAATCTATACATTTCTGATGTTTCAAAAGTGCCTCCTAGCTGAAGAGAATGAATGTGCATTTTCAATAATCCTGTCTGCAGTTTTGTTTAGACCAATGTGAAAATCCACCCACAAAACCATGTTTTAATATAGTAATTTATACTTCTGACTCATCCCTTTTCTTAAAATATTGTTTAAAGGCTCAATTGTAAGGTTGATCATTTTATCATTTATTTTGTTTTTGTGAAAACCTGTATCTCAATTGTAGATCAATTGCTCTGTTGTGGTCTATAACATGAGAGAAAGCCATTATAACATGTTGCCCCACATGAATCATTGCACACAACTATGGGGCAACCAAGGTTTGTTTAGATAAATGTCTGCAAATGTATAGGGTCCCATTCTTGCCTGGGCCCCCTAATTCACTAAATTCAAGCCAGAGTTTAAGTTAAAGTACTAAAACTACTACTACTACTACAAAAAAACAAACAAATAAAACCAAATAAAACAAGCAAACAAACAAAACAAACAAATAAATCAATCAATCAATAAAAGTTGATTAAAGCTATATAGAAATATAAAAAAAACTAATAACAAAATGACTAAAACTTGAACAAAAAAATAAAATGTTAATTCAAATTAAATATAAATATCAGATGAAAAAAAAGAAACGTTTAAGTTGAATTACTGAAATTTCTAAAACAAAAAAAGTTGGTTAAAGCTGTATATAAATAAATAAATACATGAAAAAATGACAAAAGCACAACAAATTTCTAAAACAACAACAACAAAACTGGAAATATAAAAATAAAAGCCAACTAAAATATTAATAAATACTAAAACAATATATAAATAATACTAATATAACACTGCCAATCGCTATTAAATCAACTATCAAGAAGCATTAATAAAATACCTTATATAAATAATATTTTATATTAAAATATAAAGGATGCACAAGCAGTGTCCCTCATGTAGAAATCAATGCATTGTGAGAAAGAAAGAAAAAACAGTCAAGATGGAAGTCATGTGATAAGAAATGTTGATTACAAATATATACTGTTTATATTTTATTCAGTGCCAACAGATTGCCAAAATTAGCTCAATCCAATAAAAAATGGACAATTTTAGTTGTGTGCACTACATAATTATAAGAGTGTTAGTTTAGCAACATCCATATTTGGAATCTGAGTCAGAGTCTCTTGTGCAAAACACTGTTTGTGTAGCATGCAGAAGACAGCTGCCTATATAAACAGTAATGCAGCTCACTATGTTTTAGAGCAGCACTATAGAGTCAGTGGCAGGGTGTCAGAGAGAGTGTATGGAAGTGAACGAAACAGAGGGCTGACATTAACGATGTAATTAACACAGATAACCACAAGCTTTGCTCTGGAGAACCGTGTGTTGTTTGTTGAAGCCCGGGCTTCTGCTCGGGAGCTAAAAATATCCTCGGCAGCAGGGTAGAAGGGACATACAGTATGTCAGAGCAATGAAGCCGCACTCCTGCTCGCCGTCTGCAGTCCCACATGTCAACTCATGCCTGCTTCACAGACGGGATGTGTGACATCAGTGACTGAGTGAATCAGACAATGAGAGTCATGAGTCAGGCAGAACTCGTCAGACGCTGCACAGATGCACGGCCAAGCTCTCCTGAATTATCACAAAGACAAGCCACAAACAAATATCCTCAAATGCATTCAGAACAGTCAGCAAGACATGCAGCTGATTCCAACAGAAACACAGTACACATAGACTTTATTGGCATCTATGGTTCAATGAATCCGTGGAACCTTTCCACTGCACAATATGTTCTTATAGTGAAAAAATTTTCTTTACACTAAGAAATTGAATACAATTAAGAGATTGAAGACCAGATCCAGTATGGCCAATTTGCTAAATATATGTTGTCAACAGTGAAGCTTAATGAAAAGAATTTATTCAAAAGTATTTCAGGGGCAAGAAAACATTTCTAATCTTACAGAAGCCTCATAGGCAAGCGATCAAATCCAGATTCATAACAAATTAAACAATTTAATTAATTTTTTATGAACATTGTAAAATACGTTACTGATTTGTATTCAGATTTGTTAAATGTTCTAACATGTTATAGACAACAAAGTTTTTCTTCAAATGTGACATATGAATTATATTTATTTTCTTGGATTGAAATTTATGGAGAGCAAAATATATTTTAAATGCTTTAAACATTTATATATATATATATATTTATAAAAAGATATATTAATACAAAAAAATGACCCAAAATATATTTTAGAGAACATTCATTCATTCATTCATTCAATATTTTTTCCTGAGGTCGAGAAAATCTTAGTCAAGTTTTCCTGCAGCAAAAGCAGTCATAATTTAGTTTTTCATGCTCAAATTCCAAGTTTATTTTCAAAAAGACAAAGGCAGAATGGAGATGGTGAAACTGCTAGTGCACCACATCGCAGCAGATTTAGCAGATTTCATGTGTCCTTGACCAGGGGTGATTTACTTCACAAACAATGACATTTTATTTACAATTTATACAAATTTTGTTTCTATGAGACACTGTAAATTCAAATATCCTTGACTTTGAACTCTATGTACAAATGAACCAGCTTCCTCTTCATTACCAAACTATAAAAGGGAAAGATGGGTTATGAAACACTGAATTAGAACACTGTGGACAAAGTTCACAAGTGCACAACCGTTTTTAAAACTTCTGTTCTGCAACCTACAGGAACCTGTATTCCCCAAAAGTCTGCTTTTTTCATGAAATGACCTCTTTAATATTACTGACATTAATATTTTGAGAGAAACTGGGTCAGGGATTGTTTTTGTAGCCGTGCTGTTCTGTAATATAACTCGGTTCCCCTGCTGGCAGTGTAGGCTGGCCTTTTCCTTCCCTGATCATTAGATACATTTACTTACACTGGGTCACTAGTGCTTGAGCAGCATGAGACGCGGCTTAATGTAGCCAGCTGGCACTGCGGCATTAGAAAAATGAAACAGAGCAAAGAAGCATGAACTAGACTGCTGTTTAGAACATATAAAAGTAATCAAAGAAAACAAACACGTGCCATTTAAATGACAGTGATGGATGAAATTGATTTCTCTATAATGAGGCCATAATGTGTATTAGCTATTTGTTGTGGAGTGTATTTGATCTCCATGTGTCCAGTGTGTCTACTGCTTCCATGTGCTTTATGCCCACTTAATGAAAATATATTATTATTGCTACCTTATTTTTTTAACTCTTTGATCCATCCATCAGTGACACTGAAGACTGGAAAATGCTGCTGAAAATTCAGATTCGCCTCACAGGAATAAATTACAATTTTGAAAAATATAAAAATAAAATAAAAAATAAAAAAACAGTTATTTTGAATTGTTATAATTTCTCAACACTGCTGTTTTTACTGTATTTTCACAGAAAAAAAAACATAAAAAACGGTAAAACTTTAGAATCCATCATTAATGAACATACAAAACAGTTCTAAAAATAATACAATACATTTTCACTGGAGGAAGTGTTATTATGGATTATGGACTCATATTTTGGTCAGAAACAAAGGTTCAAAGTTAAAATGTCTTACTGATGGATTTGTTTCTTACAAACACACAGCTTTTCTGTTGACAAGACATTCATTGATGGACTGGAGTGATGTGGATTATTGAGATGTTTTTATCAGCTGTTTGGACTCTTGTTCTGACGGCACCCATTCACTGCAGAAGATCCATTGGTGATCTAAAGTTCTCAAATATATATTCCAATAAAGGAACATATTTATCAAATTTGTATTTTTAGGTGAACTATTCCTTCCACATGTCAGATAGTCAATATGAGTCAAATCTATACCATGTAGGCCTACGCATGCATTCACAACTAATACAATATTTTTTATTTTATTATTAGTCAGTATAGTGGATGACTCCTAAGGGAATAATGTGCTCATTTGCCCTTCACTAATTTCATAATAGGTCATCTAAGAGTAGAACAGACTGGCAGATACTTCAGGAAAGTAGGATACTTCCCCTGCATTTCCATGCCGTTCCTTTGGGATTTAACACGGTAGAAGATCTTCTAAAGTGTGAGGAGAAAACAGCACTTCTGGATTAATTAATCATGAAACACAAAAATAGCCGCTTTGATCTATTAGGTGTTGATATATTATATTTATTTATCTTTTTTTTCTTTTTGATTCTGCTGCTTGTTCTGTATGATCACATCAAGGCCACAGTTACCTTATTTAATTTGGTGTCTTTAGCCGCGCATGGTTTAGTTGCTTTCTTTAGAGTAAATGGGGAACTCCATGGGGAAATGTTGAAGGTCTTTTATAGGTTGTGCAGTAGGTACATACCAATATCAAAATTAAATCTGTGTCTACAATCACTCAGTAAGAAAGAAACATAATACATTTTATCATCTGTCACCAAGCAAAACATCTTGAGCTCAGTTGTTTTTTGTCATTCTCCTAAATCTGTTCTCAGTTATACTGTATATATGCACACACACAACACCACACTTTTATATACAGTATATATATAAAATGTTTTAGTTTTTTTTCTGTGATGCACAGCTGAATTTTCAGCATCATTACTCTAATCTTTAGTGTTACATGAACACCTTCAGAAATAATTCTATAATACTGATTTGCTGCTCAAGAAACTGCTTATTATTAATGTTGAAAACAGTTGTGCAACTTAATATTTTTTTGTAGAAAAGGTGATATGTTTTTTTTTCTTCTTTTCAGGATACTTTGATGAATAGAATTTCAAAAGCATTAATTTGAAATAGAAATCTTCTCATAAATTTGTAAAGAATTTGCTATTTATTTTAGGTCCTAGAATTTCACAATTCAGAATTGGAAGTTTATCTCACAATTCTGCCTTTTTATTTGTGTGTGTGTGTGTGTGTGTGTGTGTGTGTGTGTGTTTTCTCTCTCTCTGAAATATAAATGCAAAGTCAGAATTGAGAGAACAGGTCAGAACTGTGAAATAAAAAGTTGCAATTACATTTTTCAAAAAATGCATTAATTTACTTTTTTATCCCATGGTAGAAATAGGCTTCTATATTCAACAGTTTATCTATGCAGCATAAATGTTTCAAGGAAGTCCCTGCCAGGCTTTATAGGCACAAGTGACGATCACTGCTGACTTGCATGACTAAAAGGGCTCAATTCTGGCAGATGTAAAGACTTCTCATCCCTGATTAACTGCACACGGTCCACTTCCACCAGTGCCGCAGGCCACCAGCTAATGAGTGATCTGGCACAGGCCTGTCTCAAGATAGAACAGGCAAATAAACCTGTTGATGAGCAGATATGTGACAGATGTGGAGGGGGGACACGGGTCTTTCGAGGGCACTGAAGTTGGCCGGCTTAGAAACAAGGCTAATGAGATGCAAATCAAAATGCAAAACATTGGCTTGTCACCTCAGCATTCGTGAATAATTCACCAGGGCCGAGAGTTTAGTTATTAATTGCGTTAATTAAAGCATAGGAGCCTCTGCAGACACATTTTACAGTGCGTGTTGGGCGATGGGGACGCCCTTGAGATAAATTAAGGGAAAAATAATGCACAAATAAAAGTAAATAATTATTTTAACTTAAAAAAGCTAAAGGTTTCTTTCAGGGATGTGCTTAGCATTTGAATTACATCCATTTACATATTTTGCAACTTACTAAATAACCTGAGCTCATTGGTTTTTAACATGGGCAGCTGAGTTCCAGTGACAAAAGTCACAAAAGTGTTGGAAATAGGATTTGGATGTGTTTAGAAACTCAGATTTACAAACTTATTATTTTTAAATGTCAAATAATTATTTGATGCCATGTGTACTGCTATCTTAGCAGTCTACTACAACCAAAACTAGGAACATCTACTAGCAATCAAGCAGTTCATGGACTGTACTGCTCAAATGCAGAGACAAAATCACTAGCAATGTGAATGAGTCTTTACAGTTTATCTGTAATAATTACAGTGCAAAAATGATTTTCTTACTCGGTATGTTTGTCTTGTTTTCCAGTACAAATATCTAAACATTCTAATATCAAGACGCATTTGCTTGAGAAACAAAGTGACAGGATATTAAGTCTTGTTTGCTGAAAAATGCATCAAAATTGATTTTTTGAAAATCAACAAGAAAATAAAAATAAAAATCAGAAACATAATCTGGTTTCCCTTTGAATTAAGTTTATTTTTCATATCTAACTGGCAGATTTTTTTTTTTTTTTTTCTTCTTGTTTTAGGCAGAAACTCAATAACTTATGATACCCCCGCCCTCAGAAAACAAGGCTTAATAATATCTTAATTCAGTTTGCTTCTCAAGTAAATGTCTTGATTTTAGAATGTTTAGATATTTGTACTGCACTTGAAGACAAAACAAGTATTAATTGATTGATTGATTAACTGATTGATTGATTTGTTGTGCTGTGTATAAATATGTTTATTTACATATTAGTGCAATGAATGTCCTTGCTTGGATAGCTAATTGTTATAGGATTTTGGGTAAATACAATTTTCATTTCAAATAAATGCTGTTAATAGAATTTTCTATTCATCAAGGAGTCCTGAAAAAAAAAGGTCAAGCAGCATAACAATTTTCAACATTGATAATCATAAATGTTTCTTGAGCAGCAAATCAGCATATAAGAATGATTTCTGAAGGATCATGTGACACTAAAGACTGGAGTAATGATGCTGAAAATTCGGCTTTGATCACAGGAATAAATTACTTTTTAACATATATTCAAATAGAAAACTGTAATTCTAAACTATAATAATATTCACAATATTACTGATTTTACTTGATTTCTAATCAAATAAATGCAGCCTTGGTGAGCAGAAGTGTCTTTGTGCTTTTGAACAGTAGTGTAGGCTTTGTGCACCAACTATTTTTATTTATATCTAGTTGATTATGGCTAACGTAATGCATTATGAATGCTGGCATGAAGGTTAAATCACCTCGCTTCCTTCAATCAATAGAATTGACTGCAGAAGATAACAACAAATGCAGATGGAGATGGTTTGTCTCTTTTGTGATGAGAGCCCAATAAAAAGGCATATTAACGCACTCTTAAATTTATTCTACATGCTCAGAACAAAATTAATTCTTTGCAAATTCCTGTTATATTGCAAACAGCATTAGATAATGTGCACTGGATTTGCAAACATCATTTTTTTTCTGGCTAAATCTTTTTTTTTCTTCTTAATAATCACAGAGAGAATTGAATCGCAACCTTTGCCAAGCAGTTAGCATACATATGTTGAGCTACAGTTTATGCCAGTTCCTGATCCTTTCAGAAGCAAATATAGCCTTCGCAAGCACTACTAACATGAGAATTGTGGTGAGAGAGAGAGAGCGGAAACGAGGGAGAGCTATTTAAGTGTCTCAACACAGCTGTTTGACATTACACCCCCATCAGTGTCTTTTTGTTTTACAGTATTTTGCAGATTCAGCAGCAGGCACGTGAGGGAGTGAGTCAGCAAGACCGAGTCACACGGTGGACAAATCTCAATATCTGTCACTGTTACGCCTCCACTATCGCTAACACACATCTGCTGTCCTCCCACAGCCAGACTGCACTACACCTAACACCCCCTCGCAAAATACACCACACTAACTAGAGTTTCCACTTGTGTCAGTGAAACAAAAATTACAGATTCCATTTTAAATTATTAGAACTTAGGAGGATTTACACTGCCCTCCAAAAGTTTGGAAACACCCTAGAAAACTGGGGTTTTGGACAATATTGGCATGAATCCTTTTTAATTTGTGATAATTTTGCACTGATAAGGGATAACACAAACTACGAAAACATATTTTATTACATAAATAGTTTATACACAGAAAAAACTAAAATTTTCGAATCATCAGAATATTAGCAGCTATTACAGCTCGGCATAATCTGGGCATCCGAGCTGTCAGTTTATTCAAACATTGACTTTGAATTGGCAATCAATTGTTGAAGCTACAGTATTAAGGTGTGCTGACCCAAAATTATTTTAAAGACCTGGGCCAAGTTTAAACCAGTAACCAGGCATCACAGCTGGCAAAGGGGCATGTCTGACTTTGACATGTATATATTGCCATTATTATGTTTTATTGCTGGTCTCCAATGATAATGTCAAATTTCTTTAATGTATTTGCACCAAAAAAATGATAAGGATTTATGCTGATATCGTCCAAAACCACACTTTGCCAGGGGTGTTTCCAAACTTTTGGAGGGCAGTGTACATCAATAATCTTAATAGAAAATGGTAGATTTACCCTACATTTGAGATACACTGGTGCCAGTATCTCCTCTTCATTTCATTCAATTTAATGTACAATATGATTTAATTATTCTGGAATTAATATTTCCCACAAAATATTCTGCCATATAGTAAATTAGTTCATTAGTTAATTCATTTCACTAATGACTTTTAAAGAAGAAACTCCCCAACAAAGCATAACATGTCTAATGAGTACATACACTCTTAAAAATAAAAGTGCTTCATGATCCCATAGAAGAACCTTTTTTGTCTAAATGGTTCCATAAAGAACCTTTAACATCTGAAGAAACTTTCTGTTTCACAAAAGGTCCTTTGTGATGAAAGAATGTTCTTCAGATTATAAAAAGGTAAAGAGATGGTTCTTTAAAGAAACTTTGACTGAATGGTAAAAGTACGTTAGTAGGTAAATAAATACATTTAAAAAATATATTCAAACATTAAAATTAAATGAGATAAAAATGCATTCTACAAAAAAAAAAAAACAGGTCAAAATCAAGATGAAAAAAAAAATGTAAGTAATGTAAATAAAATAAATCTAGTCTACAAATAAAATATGTATTTAACCCCAAAACAAAAATCAATGAATCGGTCAAATCAAATTTGATCACAATTCCAGTCAACAAATAAAAAGCATACTTAACCCAAAAACAGGTCAACTCGGAACATGTCACTGATGGTATGAATGATGGAGGCATCATACCCTGCACTACAGCCACTGTAGACAGCATGACATCATATAGTGTTGCTTTACCACCTGTGTCTTTTTCAATTCCCACTTTTTTGATGCAGTTTTCTGGGGACTGCCCAAATGGACATCTTTTTGAGATCTTACTTTCGGTCAATACTCACAGGACCTGGGGCCTCATTTATAAAGTGTGCGTACGCTCAGATTTGACCTTAGAGTGTGCGTACGCTTAAATCCACACAAACGGTCATATTTATAAAAACGATCTTTGACGTGGAAAAGTGCTGGAAAAGGAAGCTGTGCTTGCAGCTCGCTGTTCTAAATTATGATGATTGGTGATATTTTATATGTTAATGATATTAATTAGGAGTCGTTTACAAGACAGAGAGCTGAAACCATTCAATTGCGTGCAAGTTCAAGATCAGTTGCGATTCATAGATTTCCCATCTGAAAGAGACACGTATGCACGTTTTCTGTTCGTACATTCATTCTGTCTTAGAATTGATCGTAAGATCAAATTTAGGAAGGTTTCTGCGAAACATTTTATAAATGAGGCCCCTGATCTGTGAGTTTCTCCAAGTCCTAACACACACATGGATCTTCACTAGAGACCTGCACTGCTGATTGGACTCCTTTTAAGCAAACACCCATCCGCATATTTCAATACTGGCTTATGCAAATACATATTAAACAGATTGGACATGAATTTGGAATGAACTCCCATGCTCAATTACATTGTGTCACTGCTAAATTAATAATCAAATATGATCACAGACAAATATGAAAACACAGTGAAAATACATAGTTTATAAAGTTTGGAAAAATTAAGATTTTTATGCATTTGAAAGAAATTTATTATGTTCACAAAAGCTACATTTATTTGATCAAAAATGTTGTAAAACAGCAATATTGTGAACTTTAATTATCTTCATTTAATTATCTTTGTTTATTTCATTCATTTATACAGGGACAATGCACAACAAAAGTGTTGTGCCAGAGCTAGCTATAAAGCTAATTTGCTTCTGCAGTCCCTGGGCAAGATGTTGTTACAAAATTACAATGTTCAGTCAAAAACAATACAATACATACAACATCACATCATACTCCATTAAATTAAAAATCAAGTCAATGATCACATATTTGATTTTCCTTAAGCTATACTTTAAATATACTTTAGCATACTTTTAAATGTTATTTATTCCAGTTATGACTTCTGAAGGATCATGTGACACTGAAGACTAGAGTAATGATGCTGAAAATTCAGCTTTTTGATCACAGAAATAAAATACATATTAAAACATTATTTTTAAAAAACGGTTATTTTAAATTGTAATAATATTTCACAGTTTTGACCATTTTTACTGTCTTTTTAGTTAAATAAATGCAGCATTGGAGAGCAAAATAAACTTCTTCCCAAAAATCTCCAACTTTTGACCAGTAAACAAACAAACAAACAAACAAACATACATTAAATACCATACAATACAAAAGATCCAAAAGATTTCCAATGCAGCCTCAATCCAACTGACTGGCTTCTTTACCATTTCTGGTAACCCAACACTAAACATCATGTGATTGGTCATTTTGCAAGTCAGTCTGACACTACAGTCATTGTTGGGCAGAGTAAGCTGTCCATACATGGACCAAACATGAAACTAAATGCATATACTTAATACCTAAGCATATACTTAATGCAATAAATATACTTTGTTTCAAGATTCTTTCCACAATAAGTTGAATCACAAGCCACAATCCATTAACCGTTTTTGACCTAGTTCTCAGATATCACTGCTTGACCTCTGATATACCCAATGGGGAATAAAGCGTGGCCTTGGTGTCAAAGGCATTGCACACTGACGCCATGTTCCTAATGTTTAGATTAAAAAAACATTTAATCACACTATCAGAGACCGCCTAAGCCCACAATCTGTTCCTGAGAGGAGAAACTGTGCTAATCCTGTGATTTTCAGCATTAGGGCAGATCTCAAGATTTATAATATTGACCATTTCTGTCTCCCGCTCATAAATCCCTGCCTGCATATCCCTCTCAGTGACGGCCGCATTAGAATTAAGATTTCATTAGGTCTTAAGGCAGAGCTTCTCTGACAGAGATCTTTCCCATCTGGCACTGTGACACATGACAACACACTTTCTGTCTGTCTGTCTGTCTCGTTCTCACACACAGGCATGTGTGTGTATGTTGACTGCACTTACTCTGCGTGGCCTAATGCACAGGCACATATTGCATCTTTTATCCCATCATTTTACATTCACTTTAGACAACACTGACGGTGTTTGCAATAAAGCCCCAGCAGATTGCACTGCCAAAATAGTTTTGCGCCACGTTACCGAATGAATCATGCAAGTAAAAAGATTTGCTTTTGATCAAACTTGATTTTGGTCACTGCAGAAAATACGATCAATAAGTCATGGCAACATATATTTTTCCATTACGGAACAGTTCACCCAGAAATGAAAATTGGCTGAAAATGTACTCAAGATGCCAAAATTGAGATGAGTTTGTTTCTTCGTCAGAATATATTTGGAGAAATGTAGCATTACATATCTTGCTCACCAATGGATCCTCTGCAGGGAATGGGTGCCATCGGAATGAGTGTCCAAACAGCTGGTTTAAAAAAAAAGGGTCATAAAAAAAGTCATCTCCTGTTTTCCGCTCACATCAAAATCCACATATTTGACAGTTTCCGCTTGTAAACGGTGCTTGATCTGTGCATTTCTCTCCTGATTCAGACAATACCACTTTTTCACTGGAGAAAGCAGTATTATGGGTAGAGGATGTGGATTTTAATGATGGATGTTAACGATGGATTTTTTTATATATATAAACACACAGAAATTTGCATTACAAGACATGAATTGATGGACAGGAGTCGTGTTACTTGTGGATTATGACGACTGTTTGGACTCATTCTGATGGCACCCATTCACATAGGATCCACTGGCAAGCAAGTGATGTAATGCTCAGGTTCTCCAAATCTTATCCAAAGACGAAACAGACTAATCTGCATCTTAAATGGCCCGAGAGTGAGTGAATTTTCAGCAAATGTTCCGTTTTGGATGAACCATTTCTTTCCAAAATATAGTTTCTCCTCAGCAATCCACAAATTGTCCAGGTTAAATTTAGGGGTTTAGAACAAACCTAATTCCTTGCATGAGCCATAGAGATAATAATGTTGGCCTTAGCTCCACTAATAATGGCCACTCTGTACAAGAACTGGTGCTGTCTTCCTTGTAAAAATTCTGACTTCAACAATTCACTACAGAGGATCAATTGGTGAGCAGGTGATGTAATGCTACATTTCTTCAAACCTGGTCCCATGAAGAAACATAACAAGTTAAGTTTAATATAATTTAAGTTGAAATGACTTGCAGAGCACCACTTGAACAAATAATTGCAATAGACTCAATTAGGATGCAACTGATGGAGATACTTTATTCTGTGAGTGTGTGTCACAGAAAGCATATGTTGAGGCACAGCTTGCTGGTGAATGGTCAGCTGTACAGAATAATAAAAAATGCCTCTATGTCCACATGTGGATGATAAACTTCCAGCATGAATCTCCTTAGTATTGGTTAAATGTTTAGTCTATCAAGATTTACCACAAAGACAATGGCTGCGACACAAAAAGATAATATATTAGGAGTAAAACCACAAACCTGTTTTGAAAAATAGACTTCAGAGAGATTTAAAGCAACTGACCACAAAACTGTAGTGCATGCTTATACTAAACAGAATGTAATACAGTTATCTTTATCTGGTTTAAAACTCAGGTGCCAAATAATATGTGGGTCACAGACATGTGTGGAGGGAAACGGCCAAGGTCACTGCCACAGCCAGTAAGTTGTAGAGCACAGATTCTTCAGGCTAATAATAGAAAATATGACTGGCCTTATTAGTGTTACGAATCATCGCGCAGGTCTGGAAGAATTCTTGCCTTTTCTTTATTAACCTGCGGACACTGAGCAGAAATGAGCCAGAACAGAAGAAAGGTGAGAGTGAGCGTTCTGTCGGCCTGGTAATTGCAGACGGTCCTTGATTAATGATTTCGCGTGGACGCGAGTTCGAATTAGAGCTTCTTGGCAAAGGAAGTCTGTTAAATTAGCTGAACTTGCACTCGAGCTCATTATTATCCATCCAGCAGTAGAACGATATTTTCTGCGAGGGGGAAAAAAAAATAGCATAATGATTTTGTTGGGAAATGTTACTGTCATTAGCTTGGCGTGAGAGTGTGCTGCATCTCTGCTCAACCTGAAGTCACTGACCAAATACACACTATGGTGTCAATGTTGACTCGCGTTGCTCTGTGATCTTCGACTCTGATTATCCAAGGTGAATGTCCGGTTCTGCTCAGCCTTCTCGTTTTGGCTTCAAACGCTGATCTTTTGATATTATGAGGCCATGGTTTGTGCTTTCATCTTCATGGCTTTAATGCAGTAACTACAGCTTATGTGTTGAAGACGAGACATGCTAGCTTTATCAGTAATTATATGGTCAAAATAGGCTTATTAATGGTTCTTGAGACATAAGTGCTATTTTTGCTTAAATATACTGCACTATAATTGTATATTTCCAGAGCAAAACAGTACTTGCTTTTAGACTTAATGGAATTGTCAATTGCATTTCAGTTAAGTGCTGGCTTTGAATTGGATGTTTACTGTGAAATAGTCAATAGTTCACATATAGAACGAGTATAGAGCTATAAAATGAATGTGGATAATGGCTCCATTAATTTGACTTAAGCTATATTTTGCTTGCAAACAAATCTGAGCAAGGTTTGAGGAATTGTTGAGATCATTGTTGAGAAGCCCTAGAGGAGACATTTGTCTCAGGAGAAACATCTGAGGAGTTGCACGCAACTGTTACAATTTACTCTCCATTAAATCACTTTGTGTCACTTTATTGTTTCTACAAATATGGAATCATTGCAGATGATAACTAGTTTTACATGCAAGTTTTTGGGTCTTTTTAACATATGTGACCCTGGACCACAAAACCAGTCTAAAGTCACTGGGATATATTTGTAGCAATAGCCAAAAATGCATTGTATAGGTCAAAATTATTCATTTTGCCAAAAGTAAAGATCATGTTCCATGAAGATATTTTGTAAATGTTGTACCGTAAATATATTAAAACTTAATTTTTGATTAGTAATATGCATTTCTAAGAACTTCATTTGGACAACTTTAAAGGCAGTTTTCTCATTATTTTAATTTTTTTTGCCCCCTCAGATTCCAGATTTTCAAATAGTTGTATCTCAGCCAAATATTGTCATATCCTAACAAACCATACATCAATGGAAAGCTTGTTTATTCAGCTTTCAAATGATGTGTACATCTCAATTTCGAAAATATTGACCCTTATGACTGGTTTTGTGGTTCAGGGTCACATACAGTGCCCTCCATAAGTATTGGAACAGTAAAGACAAAATTGCTCTGTTGGCTGTGGAGTCAATAAATTTGCAAATAGGATTAAAAGATGAATATGGGACAAAACTACAGAATGTCACAGTTTATTATTAGCCGTTTCAACACATACATGTTTTGCCAATTAAAAAGAGCAGCACTTTTAGAGTTCATCCCACTCATTGATGTGAGCATATTGGGACAGTTGAACATAAGGCAGATATAAAAGATTAAAAGCTATTATTTAGTTGGAAATCCCTTGCGCACAATCACAGCAGTGAGTCTGTGACCCATAGACATCACCAGACTCTTGGTCTCATCCTTTGAAATACTTTTCCCAGCCTTTAATGCAGCCAATTCCAATTGTTGCTTGTTTTGGGGAGTTTCTGCCTTTACTCTCTTCTTCAGCTGGTGAAATTTATGTTCAATCAGATTTAAATCTGGAGATTGACTTGGGCAATCTATGACTTTCCATTTCTTTATCCTTATAAATTCATTGACTGAATTGGCAGGGTGTTTTGGGTCATTGTCCTGATGCAATATGAAGCACTTCCCAATGAATCTGGTGGCATTTTCTTGAATTATTGGTAGCCAAGATGGTTTGTACCCTTCCAAATTCATTCTGCTACTGTCATCATACATTAAGTCATCAGTAAAGTTGAGAGGGCCTGTTCCAGAGGCAGCCATGCATGCCCATGCCATGACACCACCTCCACCATGCTTTACAGATGAGGCTGTATGCTTGGGATCATTGGCAGTTCCCTTTTTTCTCCACATTTTTGTTTTCCCATCACTTAAATAATGGTTCATCTTTGTCTCATCAGTCCATAAACACAGTTCCAAAAAACTGTAAAACCAACTAAGATGGCGCCGCAGATGGCAGCTATTGTGTTTTGCTCTTCAGTGTTTGTACTGTTTTTGTTTGTTCTTCCTGTTTTTTGTTTCTCAGATATGATCAGTTTTACCAGGGATGACCTGCTGAACATTCGGCAGAACACACCACAAAATCTTTTCCCGGATTTTGACTGTTCGGACGCTTTGCTGGACATTGTAGTTGGCGGAGCCGTAGCTCTGGTCAAACGCTTCAAGAGGACGCACAGACGGGGGAAGCGAGCCGGCGTGCTCGTGAAGCTCAGACAGCACAGATTTCGAATGCCATTGTCTAGCATCCATCTGGCGAATCTGCACTCTCTACCCAACAAAACGGACAAACTCTTTCTGCTCTCTCGGACAAACAAGGATTTTTCTTACTCTGCTGCTCTGTGTTTCATGGAAACCTGGCTTAATGGCGACATACCGGATAGCGTGCTCCATCTGGCTAACTTCCAGCTGATCAGAGCAGATCAGGACGCGGAATCAACGGGGGAAATTGCACGGCGGTGGGACGTGCTTTTACATCAATGAGAGGTGGTAACTGTGTTCTTTAACACAGTACAGATGTAACTGTGTTAAAGAAGATGTTCAGATCTAGAAATGCTCTTCATTAACTGCAAGCCGTTCTATTTGCCGCGGGAGTTCTGCTCGTTCATTCTCGTGAGTGTCTACATTCCGCCGAAAGCACATGTGAGCACAGCTTTACAAAAACTCGCTGATATGATCACAGACACAGAACAACAACACCCAGACTCTGCTTTAATCATTCTCGGGGACTTTAATAAAGCAAATCTCTCCCACGAACTGCCAAAATACAGACAGCACCACACTTGTCCCACCAGAGACAGTAATATATTGGATCACTGTTACACAACAATAAAGGACGCATATCACTCTGTTCCACGAGCAGCTTTAGGACTCTCTGATCACTGTCTGATTCATCTTATTCCGAGCTACAGGGAGAAGTTTTGCTTAAGTCTGCAAAACCTGTATTAAGAATTGTTAACAGATGGACAAAGCTAAGGAACAATTTATCTTCCAGTGATTCTGCTTCAGTGTGGAAAGGTATGAAAGATATCACCAGTTACAAGTCACCATCCCCCAGCACATTGGAGAATCAACAACTGATAGACGACTTGAACGAGTTTTATTGCCGGTTTGAAAAATAAACCCACACAACCTCTCCACACAACCATTCACACCTCCAGCAACCCCCCTCTCCCCCACACCTACAATTCAGATATGTGAAGGAGATGTGCGCTAGGTCTTCAGAAAGAACAAAAGAAGTAAAACACCAGGCCCAGATGCTGTGTCACCAGCCTGCCTAAAAATTGCAAAACGAACACATAGACAATTGCAAAACTAACTGTAACAGAATTAAAAATGTATCATAATGTAACTCGGTATTTAAATATGTAAATCCCAATAATGAATGATATTTCTCAGGACGGAACTACTGCTTGAATCAAATCTTGATTAAACTTCAAACACATATTAGTCTGACATTCCATCTAACTTTGACAATCGATTTACAGAAGGCACCTATAGTGATATAATGAAAAAGTTTAATGACTAGCAGGGCCTCAGCAATAACAATATTTTTTTTCAATCCATTCCAACTGAAGCTTCCAAGACTATCACAAGTCATTCTTGTAAACTCAACCAACCCTCATCAATGTCAGCGAGCCAGATAATGTTACCACTGTGACACATTTAAATCAGGAGACATTCCAAAACAACAGTGCAAAGACAGCAGATAAAAACAAATGTTAGATTTGCAAGGCATGAAACTGCAAGAAAAAAATGATGATTCATAAATGCAATAATACTGGAAACAAAAGCACTGGACCGACGGGACAAATGACACATCAGAGTCATGCCAACTGGGCCAAACTTCTCAAACAATGGCAAATCAATTAAAAAAAAAATGTCAAAAAAAAAAATATATATATATCAACACAATATAAAAAATAAATCAAAATCATGTAGTTAGCTAGCTGTCTTGTAACAATTAAAAATAACTTTCCTATTTATATAAAAGACCTTTTGGTTATTTTGATACTTTGTAATTTCCATTTAATGACTTAATTATCATTTCACATCATAATGTAACATCTTTCTGTGATTTGACTCAGCCACCAACTAGCTCTACTGACTTGTTAAGAAAGAATGGGAACACAATCCTAAAAGATGACAAGATCATAACTTAATTGACCCTGTGGTGTATTGTATGTAGGGTACAACGGGGCTAAAGGGGGGAAGAAAAAATGTGCTATTCACTGCGCCTATATGTATAATTGCAGAAAAATATATATGTTGTATTGAACATTAATGGAGCAACAGATTTTGTGTGAAAATAAATAATTAATTTTCTTTATGAGGTGGCAAGAGGTAGTGATACAAATACCTTAGCTAAAATAATGTTTTGTTTAATAATTTCTAAGTTAATACTTGTTCAAAACAATCGCTTTAGCTTTTAGTTTTCTGCTTTAAAAAAAAAAAAAAAAAATTGTTCAATAAATACAATGTCATTAAAATATGTTAATATAAAAATATATCTATTTTAAAATACAGAAGCTAAATAATTTTAATAATTTTAATAAGTAAAGATTCTGAAAGTATTGAATATCCAATAATAATTAAAAATATATTTAGAGTAGTAACAACAAAATATATTTTATTATATGATATGATTAATATCATGTTTTTAAATATGGTGGTTTCATTCTAAACATGGTGATTATCTCTAATATGGACACATACATAATATATGATATTTACCACCTGAATCTAACCATGTCATGTCAACAAATGGATAAGTCAGCGATCTATTAATTATCATGTTAATTACTGTGCGCGTTTAGCCCCAACAGCAGTGGCGTTTTTTACCCCAAATACCATACTTTTACATGTTCTTTCGTTATTTAAAAACTGATGCTTTAATAATCTTAAACAATACTGAAAATTGTTAAGACCTTTGTCTCAAAATATATGCATTAATTTTAGCGATTCTCATTTGCTACTTAAATCTACAACATTTTAAAAAACATAAAATATTAGATCAAGTAAGCACAGAATCAACTCTGGACTGCTGCACGCGATCGCGTCAAAGATCAGACAAATATACACAGTGTTGGGGGTAACGCATTACAAGTAACGCAAGTTATAATATTACTTTTTTCAAGTAACTAGTAAAGTAACGCATTACTTTTTAATTTACAAGAAAATATCTGAGTCATTTTTTTCCATTTATTTACTGACAGTGCGCTGTGTGAACATGCTTTTAATGTAGTACTATACTAAGTGTGAATGTGTATTAATTCATCCCACTCGCAAAAACAGATTTTGTATTTATCAAAATGAATTAAAACAGTGAAATGCAAACTCAGAATATGACGCAAACCTGCAATAATTAAATGTTAAATAACACAAATGTATCTAATCCCATTTTATTAACCAATGTCTTTGCTGCTGACCTCTGATGATGCAGTTCAAACATCTTTGAATGTTTTTTTTATTCCTGAAGTGTGTTGAACCACCTTCTTCTGCGTTTTACTTTACAGACGTGAAATTACTTTCCCTTCAGCCTGAGGTTTATTCATTACACTTTTTGGTGTGAAAGGGCTTTTACATTTGCTATAATTAAAACTTCTTATATTAAAAACAATCAAGCCCTGCTCATATTTAAAAAGTAACGCATACATGTAACGCAACGCATTACTTTCCATAAAAAGTAGCTAAGTAACGTAATTAGTTACTTTTTTGGGGGAGTAACGCAATATTGTAACGCATTACTTTTAAAAGTAACTTTCCCTAACACTGAATATACAAAAAGTGAATGTTTTACAAAGTGCTAAGCCATGTTTTTGTGCCATCTAGTGGTTTAGGTGAAAATAATATCAAAGGCGCCTTTTACCCCGGGGCACCTTTAACCCCGTTGTACCCTACTATTGATTATACTGTGGCATTGGCATGTACAAGCCTTCCTTTTCTCTTTTCAAATGTTTCAAACATGTTTGGGTTTTCCAATTGCTGCAGGTGAGATAATGCTGTGACTGGTGATAAAGCCAGCCAATCAGAATTCAGCCCCTCATCTCTGATTGGCTGAAAGTATGGCATACATTTTAGCCATGCCTATAACAGTCTGAGTCAAGTTTGGTTTAGCTGGTTAGCATGACCCAGTTAGGCCAATGCAAACATTGTCTCCACTAACTGCAATTCATAAGTAGCTGTATATTCTGACAATGTTTATTTATTATTATTGCAAGCATCATGCAAATCATAAATAGTTTATTGTAATAAAGTAGCTGCTTTGAAAGTATGTATATATGTTGTTATTTATTTATGCACTTAATTCTATGCAAAAGTAGTAATCAGCATAATGTTAGAGAGGAAAATAGATTTTTGTTTGCTGTATTTTTCTAGTCAATATAAGTATGGAAGCCTCTTTCCACCATGGAATAAAAATGTAAAAATAACTTTTTATATCACTATTCTGACATTTTTTCACAATTCTGACAAAAATTGTGAGATATAAAGTTGCAATTACAAAAATAAATAAATAAATCTGAACTGGGAGATTAATTCAGAACTGTGAGATATAAACAGGCAATTATGAGAAAAAACTGCAGATGGTCAGAATTGTGAGATATAAATGTAGTAATCAGACTTTTTTTTCCCCTTCCAATTCTGAGTTTATATTGCAAGTTTATATCTCACAGTTCTGAGTTTATCTCCTAATTCTGACAGATTTCTCAGAATTGCAAGTTTATATTTCTCAATTCCGACTTTGTCAGGCAATTCTGAGTTTATGACTCCCAATTCTTGAGACTTTTTTCTCAGAATTGCAAGTTTATAAATATTTATATTATTATTATTATTTTTAATTCTGTGGCTGAAACAGACTTTCATATTAAAGCCATGCTGTTGGCTACAAGGAACAAATCAACACAAGGAAGCTGTTCAGACCACATGCAGGTTTTGCAGTGTTTGGCCAGGTGGCAGATGCATCAGGTGACCTGATGTTGGCCCTTTTACTCTCAGGTTTCAGCCCATAATGAGCTAATAATGCATCCTCCAATGCATCCATGCACGCATTTCGGTAAATAATAGTTTACAACCATGCATTCATGCCCATTAAAAAAAAATCTCTGGCGGAGGTCAAACAAACAGCAGAACAAATAGCGCATTCATCATTATCAGTGGATAATCCAGCAGGCTACACCACCAGCTATTGGCACACATGCACGGAAATGTACAAATACACAACCAAAACATTTTGCCTGGAAATTGCTCTTTGAGTTTGAATTACAAGACAGATGAGTCTGGCCTCAAGTCTGTGTCTGATATGGAAAAACATTAATCAAAGGAAGATTATCATCTATTATGGCGCAATAGACTTCTGCGAAGTTCGCTCCCACTCCTAGTTCCACTTTCTTCTAAGGATCATATAAATCTTGCACGTCATTGCATCATAAGAACAAATATCACAGAGCGTAACCGTAAGCGACATTTATATTCAAATCCAAAAATAATCTCCCGAGGTAAAACAAAGGGAACTTGGACTGAGGCGCAGTTGTGAGTCCTTTAACATTTTAACACACATCCCACAGTCAAATTCAATAAGCAATCCGTCAGTCAGTCAATCAATACAAAGAGGTTGAGTAACTTTTATATCAAATTAACAATTAAAAAGCATGAAAAAATCATTAATTTGTAAATAGTTTTATCGACCGTCATTTCAGAGGCTATCATGGACTATTTAAGATTGTATGTTTCCAGCTCCGCAAATGAATCAGTGCTTGTGCTCGAGCGTAAATAAAATATAACTCTACTTTCCTAATGTGATTGAAAACCCACAAGTTAAATTTTCCAGTCTGGGTAGATTAATCCGTGCGTTACGCTGGATCAGGAAGAATTACTGCAAGAGTGATTTGATCATGGTAAGGGAAAAAATGAAAATCTGACATTGTTTATTGATATGCCTATGATATTTATGAGGCTCCATAAATAAAGCATAGGAATCATGCCAGAACAGACGCAGCCATGGCCGGTTCTCACAGAAAGTGATGAGAAATGGGCTCCACCTGCTCACCGCTCACACATTAATTGCACGATCAAGAAGTACATGTGCAGTCCAGCTCTTCTGACGTTGTTTGACAGGTTAGCATGAGTTGAAGCTGCTCCAGACTCTGCATGAGTGATCGAATTCAAGCACCTTAAAAGTGTAATACATCCAGGAACATGTCCGGACCAAATCTATCCACATTTGACAAAAGTGTGCATTTTAACACATTTTCTGTCAATGATCTTATAATTAAGATCAAAAGACCAGAATGGTCAAAAGCAGAATAGATACATTCACATGCAGACATTCTATGACTAGTTTACCTCTGACAAATGAAATAATAGTCAGATATAAATAACTTTTGAACCTTAAAACAAAATATTGAAACAAACAAACAAAATCTGTTTTTGTTGAGTATCATATTTAGTACATTAGACGTTTATGGTAGGAGCTCATACTCAAGGAGAAGAAACAGCTCAATTTTACTCAGAGGTTCAAACTGAGCAAAAATATACAAATTGGTGCAGATGCCAGGCCTGCCTGTGGTCTGTGTGGGTCCTAACGCCCCAGTATAGTGATGGGGACACTGTAAAAAACTGTAAAAACTGTAAAAAGCACCGTGCTTCGGATGAGACGTTAAACCAAGGTCCTGACTCTCTGTGGTCATTAAAAATCCCAGGATGTCCTTCTAAAAAGAGTAGGGGTGTTACCCCGGCATCCTGGCCAAATTGGCCCATTGGCCTCTGACCATCATGACCCCCTAATCATCCCCATACACTGATTGGCTTCATCACTCTGTCTCCTCTCCACCAGTAAGTTGGTGGGCGTTCTGGCGCACTATGGCTGCCGTCGTATCATCCAGGTGGATGCTGCACACTGGTGGTGGTTGAGGAGATTCCCCCCTTGTCCCCCGCTTGTAAAGCGCTTTGAGTGCCTTGAAAAGCACTATATAAATGTGACAAATTAATCACTGACATACGTACGCTTTGCTTGCTGTCATTCATTAATGCTAGAGCTGTCAGTCTCTCTCGGGTGGGGAAAATAACAGAAAGAAGAGGTACTGTGTGATTGTGTGACAAAACTCCTGTCAAGTGTTTGAGGAGGAGAAAGAAAGAAGGAAAAAACTAATCGGATTGGAGTTTGGCTGCACACCTGAGAGGATGAAAGCAGCAGGAGGCATCCCAAATAGTTCAGAATACAATTTAAATTCTTGGAAACGAGATATAAAAGGAGCGTTATAATTTTGTCATTGTTGCTTATTGAAACACGTTCTTTTTTTAGTGAATATTTTGTCATGCCAAGTCCATTTTAGTCTGACTGAGATAGCATGTAATTGTGGTTGACAAACATAATATTAAGGTTGATGATAATATGCAAAATGATGGAACAGTGTGTCAAACTTAAGCAACATTTTAAAATATTTTGAAAAACATACACTTATTCAGTTAAACATAAAGTGAGCATATAAAATATTTCTGAACATAAAATATGACATGTGAAAAGTGTCCCTGTGAGAGCTCAAGATTATGTTTATGTTGTAAATTTCATTGTTTCTGTGTTTTAGACTGTTTATGATATTGCATACAAGCAGCATGTTAACTAGCATAACTTTCCCTACATAATTTTCTAAATATTTCGGTAACATTTGTTTAAACTTATTCATTAGTTAATGCATCAACTAATATTTAGGGCAACGAGCAACACATTTGTTACAGTATTTATTATTCTATGTTAACGTTCATTAATAAAAGCACAACTTTTCGTTGTCAGGTCTGTTAATAATTATTTAATGATGTATTAGTAAATATTGAAATTATTATGAGTTTAATAAATGCTTCCTTCCTAACACATATCAAGATATTATCAGTTCAAACAATGATATTAATATTATCATTATCATTAGTTTTGTCATATTTTCATGTAACACTTTAAAATAAGATTTCATTTGTTAACATTAGTTACCTACATTAGTAAATTAGGTAATGTGAACAATGAATAAAGCATCATTTATTAATATTAATTAATGTTCATTTCAACATGTACTAATAAATGTTTTTATATCAAATGTGGTATTTGTAAACATTAATGCACTGGAACTGACATAAACATTGAACGATTATATTCTTACTAACGTTAACAAATATAATAAATGCTTAAAAATAGATATTGCTCATTGACAGTTCAAGTTCAAGTTACTACTTGCCTCAATGTATATGGCTAAGGTCACAATGACTTCATTTCTACATGTGTCCCATATTCCTCAGTTTTATGTTCCATAATTAGAAGAAGTATGAAAGTATGATCTCCTCGAGCATAAGCAATATCCATACTGAGAGAGAGAGAGAGAGCGAGAGAGAGAGAGAGAGAGAGAGAAAGCAAGAGCGGGCTGGAAAGTGTCTCTTGGGAGAAGGCGACAACCAGCTGTGCGCTACATAATGGTGGAGAGCAGTTTCCGACTCCCACAATTAACACTGTTTAATTAAGGTGGGCCACTCCTGCAGTCTGAGGAGGGTGCCATTAGTAGGGTGGAGAGGAGAGGACTCAGGAGAGACAGAGCTGAGAGCGGAAACCATCTGCTGTGTTGGTTTAGCTGGAGCTCAGAGAAAGCTTTCAATGCTGGTTGAGTTCTATTTTTTTCTTTTGGTACTGTACAAAACCATAGAGCAGGATTAGAAACACTTGCACTGTGTTTGCATTCATTTTCTTGGCCGTTCACATGGCTATATCATTAGTGAGAAAGTGTTATGTGACAAGTGTTTTTTTATATTTTTCCCGCTAATTTGTCACCTGATGGCATATGAGGTAATTGGAACGCACAAGGGAATATTTGCAGGAACTAATGACAGGCTTCAAGCAAGTTTGCACCAGGTAAACAGGAGTATACTAAAGATTTAATAGCTTAAAGATTGTCTAGAGTTGAAGACTTAGAAGAGGTGTTACAGTAAATGGATAACTGGCTGGAAATACAAAGGCTGTCTTACAGAGGCAGGTTTTTGATTATCCCTATAAATTCTCATTGCAGTGTATTCTGGCCAGTATACACCCAGCTGGACAGGAGAATGCTTTAGGGACATGGAAAGCGGCCAATCGCGGTTCTCTGGGACTCTGCATTAAAAGATCCCCATGGCAACCTGCACCCACAATTTCTGACCAATGTATTGCACTGATTAATGGCCAGTGAAGTTTTTGGCATGACTTTTGCAGAGTCCACATTCATAAAGAATCATTTCAGGCTGAAGAAATACCTTAGAACTGAGCGTAATGTAATGCAAATAAATAAATAAATAATAAAAATTAATAAATTTGAATGCCTTTTCATGATTCTTTAGGAAAACACACTTAAATATGAAAATGGAAATAATCACGAGAAGAAAATGGGATTGTTATTGTCCGATAATCTTCCTATCTGCTGTACCTGGAAGAAAAACTTTACCAGAAATTACCAGTAGCTTTTCCAGTAAGTTTACAGACATTTCCTTCAAGTATAAGTCAAAATACAGGTAAAGATCATGTGGAACAAAAAAATAAAAAATATAATAATAATACAATTTTCAATAAAGAAAATTCTTTTCAAAATCCAAAATTAACAGAAGAGTAAAAAGTAACAGTTTCACCCATCCCCAAATACCTGAAATTGTATCATCTGCCCACTCACATGCCAAACAGAAAATAAGATATTTCAGAGAACATTGTGGTCTAGGCCCCACTGACTCTTGCTGCATGGTAAAACATATCTTCTTTTGTGCAATACAGGAAAGAAACCTGTACAAATTTGCAATGACATTGAAAGGAAATGTATAGATGTGTGTACATGTAACCATGCAACAGATACTGTAGCTCCCCTTCAAAAATCAAAAGCTAGAAAGCTCAGGTCATTTCAGTACTATTTCCCAGCTGAAACGGGTTCCCTCCTTCACTTTGCAGTGAACAAAATGTATTTTTTATGACACTCACTGTTTTACTCAGTCTTCGGTGGGTCACTTCAGGTGATGGTTTAAAATAAGAACAGCAGGCTGTCGTCTCTAGAAGGGCAACTAGGACACGGACACATTATTACCGAGAGCCGGCGGGTTGAAGGAGGAGTGTCACGTAAATGTTTGAGAATGATGATAAAAATGAGCCTATTCATCAAAATCTGACATACCTTTCCCCTTATTATCAAGCCCCGTTCAGCCCACGCCAATCACTCGCTAAAGGCAATTGAAATATCTTTTGTCCTAATCAGGCTCATTTCAGATACAAACCAGAGGCGGTGGGTATTAACATTCATTTTCCCTCCGGCGTCCCAGTTTCAGAACATAAATGTGTTAGATGGCTTGATTGAGCCAGACAATGAATTTTCATCTGATGCTGGTTGACGTGTAATTTTGCTTTTCTTTTTTTTTATCTTCCCTTGTTCAATTACACCCATAACTAGTTCAGGACATCATCTTGACCAGTATGGATCGATATGATCAAGTGACTGTTACATGAAGGGTGTTTCAAGGTCTACATGCTCATTTTCTGCATATCAGAGAGGTGGATCCAAACAGAATAATATGCAGCATGCATGAGCTGGACATCTGAAGCTATTGAACCAAGGAAATGTAGAGGTAATAAATTAAATAAGTGTGTACGATTGGATAGATTTAACAAACCAGTTTAACAGGTTTCACAGGTTCATTTTAGTCATCACTCAATAGTGTTCACGTTCAAACGTCTGTGACACTAGTAGAACCAATAGCAATCATATTTTGTTCATAGATTGCTTATGTGTTGGTGCCATGCTTTCAGACCTTGTTGGTAAAACTAAGGTCTAAAAAAGTTTTAAAAATATTACATTAATTTATGTAATCTATCTGAGGATTCTAACATTTTAATGTTTTTACAGTTCACTGAAGTATTCATTATTTTCAAAAAAAAAAAAAATAAGTCTTAGAAAGCCTTGTTAAGGGTATAATATCTAAAATAAAATATGGCCGCTGGCCTCGTAGGAGTTGGTAGATACATAGACAATCTTGTTCCCCTCAAGTTCAAATGATTCAGTATCTCCTCAGAGTACAAATATTTTTCTAACTGCCCCTAAAGTTGGGGGAAAAAAGGGAGATGTGGGTGGTTTGGGGGACTTAATTAAAAGTCCAAATGTTTTTTGATCCTAAAACATAAGCTTGGACTGATTTTGTCAATCTTGTATAAATATGTACAGTATACATGTGAGCATGTTATTATCTGCAATAAATAATAGTGATCAATTTGTGTGGGTTTGAATAAATTAACAGTTTAACAAACAAACAAAAACAAACAATTTATCAATTTGTTTGTTTGAATGAATGAATCAATGAATGAATTAATTAATTAATTAATACGTTTTAGGTTACCAAAAATAGTGAGTGAGTGAGTGAGTGAGTGAGTGAGTGAGTGAGTGAGTGACTGACTGATTGTATTAGTGAGTTATTAAATAAGTTGTGGGGAAGTCGTGGCCTAATGGTTAGAGAATTGGACTCGTAATCGAAAGGTTGCGGGTTCGAGTCTCCGGCCGGCAGGGATTGTAGGTGGGGGGAGTGAACGTCCAGCGCTCTCTCCACCCTCAATACCACGACTGAGGTGCCCTTGAGCAAGGCACCGAACCCCCAACTGCTCCCCGGGCACCGCAGCATAAATGGCTGCCCACTGCTCCGGGTGTGTGTTCACGGTGTGTGTGTGTGTGTGTGTGTGTGCATTTGTTCACTACTCACTGCTGTGTGTGTGCACTTGGATGGGTTAAACGCAGAGCACCAATTTCGAGTATGGGTCACCATACTTGACAATACGTCACGACTTTACTTTACTTACTTTTATTGAGTGAGTGAGTGAGTGAGTGAGTGAGTGAGTGAGTGAGTGAGTGACTGACTGAATGACTGACTGAATGTATTAGTGAGTTATTAAATAAGTTATTGGGTGAGTGAGTGAGTGAGTGAGTGAATGACTGAATGACTGACTGAATGTATTAGTGAGTTATTAAATAAGTTATTGAGTGAATGAGTGAGTGAGTGAATGACTGAATGACTGACTGAATGTATTAGTGAGTTATTAAATAAGTTATTGAGTGAGTGAGTGAGTGAGTGAGTGACTGACTGAATGTATTAGTGAGTTATTAAATAAGTTATTGAGTGAGTGAGTGAGTGAGTGAGTGAGTGACTGACTGACTGACTGACTGAATGACTGAATGTATTAGTGAGTTATTAAATACGTTATTGAGTGAATGAGTGAGTGAGTGAGTGAGTGAGTGAGTGAGTGAATGAGTAAGTGAGTGAGTGAGTGAGTGAGTGAGTGAGTGAGTGAGTGAGTGAGTGAATGAGTGAGTGAGCGAGAGAGAGAGAGAGAGAGTAAATGAATGAATGAATGAGAGAGAGAGTGATTGAGTGAGTAAATGAGTGAGAGACTGACTGAATGACTGACTGAATGAGTGTGAATGAGTGAGTGACAATGAATAACGAGTGGGTGATTAAGCAACTGTGAGTTAATGAATGAATCCATAAATAAATTAATGAATATTTTAAGTCAGTAAGTGAGTGAGTGAATGAATGAATGAATCCATAAATAAATAAATAAATGAATATTTTAAGTCAGTAAGTGAGTGAGTGAATGAACGAAGGAATTAATAAATAAATGAATTAATCAATTAATTAGTTATTTTCATCAAATATTCTCACCAAAAATAACAGGGGTCAGTGTGTTGTTTTGAATGAATGAATGAATGAATTAATGAACAATGGGAGACTAAGATTTCAGGGTCATTCCAATTACAGAGTTCTCAGTCAGCACTTGTCACCCCTGCAAGGAAGCCCTGGGCCTACAAGAGAAGTCTGCATAGTTGCACACTGTGTGTGTGTGTGTGTGTGTGTGTGTGTGTGTGTGTGTTTATGCCCTAAGGAAGAGCCGATGAGCACCACTGCTACCCAACCACCTGCTGGAGGCGGATCCTTCCGAAAGTTATCAAATATGAAACATAAAGAACCAAACAACGCTGACATAAGAACTGAATACTGTTCAAAATTAAAACAATACAAAGACACAATCAGAGCAAAAAAGAAACACCATCTGACCAAAGGTTTACAAGAAATAGAACATTCAATAAATCATAATCAGTTCTGGGATATGTGGAATAATCTGAGCACAACAAAACCACAAGACCTACCAATACAAGACGGAAACATTTGGACAAAACATTTTGAAAATGTATATAAAGAAATCCCTCCAAAACAACTCATTAACAATTCTGATCAGATCAAACAAAGTCTACAAACTTATGAAAACATAATTAAAAATAATCAAAACCCTCTCGACTTCCCAATTACACATGAAGAATTGATGAAAAAACTCAAAAGCCAAAAATGTAAGAAATCTTGTGGCCCTGACAGCATTCTGGGTGAAATGCTGAAACACAGCACACCTGAGCTTCAGGCAGCTGTGCTCAAATTATTCAATCTTGTACTTAGTTCAGGCTGTTCTCCTGACATCTGGAGCCAGGGACTTATGACCCCTATTCACAAGAGTGGAGACAAATTGGACCCTAATAATTTCAGAGGCATTTGTGTGAGCAGTAATCTGGGGAAGTTATTTAGCAGTATTTTAAACAATAGAATAGTAAACTTCCTTAACGAACACAGTGTCCTGAGTCCTAGCCAGATTGGTTTTCTTCCTAATTATAGAACTACAGACCACATTTACACCCTACACACCCTAATCAATAAAGACGTAAAACACGGAAAAATATTTGCATGCTTTGTCGATTTAAAAAAAGCATTTGATTCAATTTTGCACAACGGATTATATTACAAACTTTTACAAAGTGGTGTAGGGGGTAAAGTTTATGACATTATTAAATCAATGTATTCAAGCAACAAATGTGCAATACGAATTGGCAACAAACATACAGAATACTTCTCCCAGAAGAGAGGAGTACGGCAGGGCTGTAGCCTGAGTCCAACACTGTTCAACATCTACATTAATGAATTAGCGGTGCAGCTGGAACAGTCTACAGCCCCTGGACTCACACTACAAGACAAAAATATCAAGCTTTTGCTGTACGCAGATGATCTAGTGCTGCTGTCATCCACCCCACAGGGACTACAGCAACACCTAGACCTGCTGGAGAACTACTGCCAGAACTGGGCCCTGGCAGTAAACCTCAAAAAGACCAGCATTATGGTCTTTCAGAAAAAGCCCAGATGTCAGGAACACAGATATCAGTTCAGTCTAGGCAGCACCGCCCTAGAACACACGATGCAGTACACTTACCTCGGCCTGATCATCACTGCATCGGGGAGTTTCAGTATGGCAGTGAATGCTCTCAAAGATAAAGCTCGAAGACCTCTATATGCAATCAAGAAAAAAATCCAAAATATTGAAATACCGCTTCCAATTTAGTGTAAAATCTTTGATAGTGTAATTCAGCCCATAGCGCTGTATGGAAGTGAGGTTTGGGGTCCACTCAGTGATCAGAGCTACACTAGATGGGACAGACATACAACAGAAGCCCTACACACAGAATTCTGCAAAATTATTCTAAAATTACAAAGGAGAACACCCAATAATGCATGTAGGGCAGAATTAGGCCGTTTCCCATTGATTATAAATATACAAAAAAGATCGCTCAAATTATGGATGCATCTAAAATCAAATCCCAGAGAATCGCTACATTTTAAAGCACTACAAACCCAAGAACTGAACCCTGAAAAGAGTCCACTCAGTCAGCTGGTTCTGAGACTTACTAACCTGACTAACTCTACTAACACTAACCAGTCTCAGACCAGCACTGCTACTCACCCAAACATCAAAATAAATCAAATTATCAAACAATCTAAAAATATATATCTGGAACATTGGGATCAAGAAACCAAAACACAAAGTAAATTGCAACTCTATCGAACTATAAAATTTAATTATGAATTAGAAGAATATCTCCAGAGTGTCAAAGACACAAAGCAGAGACAGATCCTGAGCAAGTACAGGCTCAGTGAGCACAGACTAGCCAACTAGCCACAGACTGCCGAGACCGGCAGACACAGAAAGAGCTGGTTACCCAGAGAGCAAAGAGTGTGTGTTCACTGTGAGACAGGAGAGATCGAGACAGAGACACACTTCCTACTTCACTGTTCCCAATTTAAATCAATCAGAGACATATACATCAACAAATTCACAAACATCATAAAGAACTTTACAGCCATGACTGAAGAGGAACAAATAAAGATAATACTAGGAGAGGGACAGACAGCAGCACTGGCTGCGAGATACGTGTGGACGTGCCACAGCCTGAGAGACAGCAGGTGTGTGTGTGTGTGTGTGTGTGTAATGTGTGTATTATGTCTGACCTCAGTGTGTTTCCCTAATGTCTACCACAGTGACCCTCAGCCTGTGTGTGTTTGTATGTTAAACACTTTGGTATGAAATATTCACACAAGTTCTTATTTGTTAAAATGTTTATTTAAGTTTATATTGTTATAATGTTTTTATTCTGTTATTTTTATATTTTCATTGTTATTTTATTTCAAGCTTTGGCAATATTGTATTTTTTACAGTCATGCCAATAAAGCAATATTGAATTGAAAAAAAAAAATAGATTTCTCCATGATCCATCTAACAGCTTAAATCCTAAACACGGTTTGCTTTGGAAACTGGTTAGAGCAAATCACTAAGCAACCTTTTCAAACTAACAGTTGGTGTGGGATGTAACAAATGTAAGATGTAACATAAATAGCAATGTACAAAATCTGTGTCACAAAAGATCCATGTCTTTGAGGTCTGAACTTGACATAACGCACCCGCTGAACTTGCGTGTCAACACCTCCACACTCAGCACATCTCCACTCTCTTGCTGCTATTGATTTCCTTCAGCACCTTGTCATCCTTGTTTCTCAGGCTCTGTAGGACACTTCTCAGGGAGCTGTAGGGGGGAGCATTTGTCTTATTCATGCGAAGCACTCCACATTACAGAGTATTCGGTTGAACAACTTCTCTTTGGGTCTCTGTGGTCCTTGTTTCCGACCTACAGAAACTGCTGACCGATCCAGAAATTTGGTAACAGATGCTTCTCTTCGTCCTCCTCTTGAGTGCACCTGCTGCCTGAGTCTGTTACTTCTACCCCGTTGGCCTGGTTCTTCTCTGATTTCCCAGGCCTTGGGTCCGGACACATGCTAAACGATTCCCAAGCCTCTATAATACATCTGTGTATCAGTTCTTGGTTACAGTAACCTTCAGCTGCATAAACTGAAGTTCTGGCTATTCACTGGTCAGCTTCAGTAGATGCATATCTACACCATTACTTGGTCAAAAAGCATGGATGGCAGCGTCTATGTTGTGTACTTCCAGAGCCCAAATTAATCTGCTGCTAAACTAACTGACCTGTAAAAAATCTGAACAGTCTTTAAATGTCAACATGAAATCAATATTGACCCCATTTCCTATCTTCATACTATGCTAGTCTTATTGTAAAATATTCATTGGTATATGCTCAGTTAAAATGTTTGACCATCCAATCTTTTTTTTTTTTTGTATGTCCTGTTGCACTTGGAAATATGTCATGTTCTTATGTTAAATATAAAATAGGTTGTGAAAGCCACGGATACAGTGGTTGGTAAAATTTTTAAATGCTTTTGAATGACGTGTCTTATGCTCACCAAGGCTGCATTTATTTTATTAAAAATACAGTAAAAACAGTAACATTGTGAAATATTATTATTACAATTTAAAATAGCTCTTTTAATTGTAATATGCTTTAAAATCTAATTTATTCATTTGATACAAAATTGAATTTTCAGCATGCATTACTCCAGTCCTCAGTGTCACATGATCCTTCAGAAATCATTCTTATATGCTGATTTATTATCAATGTTGGAAACAGTTGTGGTGCTTTTTTTCTTTTTTGTTTGTTTTGGAACCTGTGATAGCTTTTTCAGGATTATTTGATGAATAAAAAGCTAAAAACAGCATTTATTAAAAAAATAAAATCTTTTGTAACAATATACACTGCCGTGCAAAAGTTTGGGGTCATTAGATTTTTGTTATTTCTTTTTTTTTTTTGATTGAAAAGATTGAATAAATGCTGTTCTTTTCAACTTTTTATTCATCAAAGAATGCTGAAAAAATATCACAGGTTCCAAAAAATATTAAGCAGAACAACTGTTTTCAACATTTATAATAAATCAGCATATTGATAATAAATCAAAATGATTTCTGAAGGATCATGTGACACTGAAGACTGGAGTAATGATGCTGAAAATTCAGCATCGCATCTCAGAAATACATTACATTTTTAAAGTATATCAAAACAGAAAATGCTTATATTAAACTGCAATAATATTTCACAATATTGCTTTTTTTCAGAATTTTTGATAAAAAAAAAAAAAGTCTTGATGAACAGAAGAGTCTTCTTTAAAAAACATCAAAAATCTTACTGATCCCAAACTTTTGAACGGCAGATATGTGTGTGTGTGTTTCTTCTGCGATTTAAATTTTTTGCTTAAGTTTGATTAATTTTATTTGTATTAATTTGTTACTTTGTTATTGTATTATTACTTGTTTGTTTTTTTTTTGTTTTTTTTTTACATATGTCTATTTAGTTTTACAAAAAACAATAATGAATTTTTATAATAATAATAATAATAAAAACTTTTGAACAGTAACTACATACTAATAACAATCAAAGCAATTATGCTAATATGTCCATATGTCCCAATCACGTTTTTTTTTTTTTTGCATTTGCATTTGCATTTGCATTTTCCTTTAGTTCTCTCACAACAATCCTCTCTCGTTCTCCTCCATTCTTTCTTGCAATCTCTCCATCTCTCTATGTTTATCCTTGAGGAATGAAAGTTTAATGGTCTCAGCTGTTGCCAGCTCACACCCCAGCTGTCGCCCCGGTGCAACAAGCCATCCTTAATCATTAAACGACCACAGCTTCCATTTTGTCTTCTTTTGCATGTCTTTGATGAGAGTGAAGGTTCAGTTTAGGTGCCAGGCAGCACACATCTGCGCTTGGATCTGCTCGCATCTTCAAACATGGCAACGTGCCAGAGATTTACTTTCTTCTTGCTATTTTTCATTAGGAAGAACCTCGTCCCACAGCAAGATTCTGGTAAACGGATCAAACTGAAAATCCTGGAAGAGAATAGCAGCTTACCGTTTTGTAAATGTTAACAAAGATAAACGTTATGGTAAAAGCTGAATTCTAAAATCGAATAATGTTCTGTTAAATCTTCTCCTGTCATAAAATGTTTGAGATGCCTCTCAATGTTTCTTTTAAGAATTGACCGTCTTAACCATATTTTCTGCTGAAATACCATTTGTTACTGAAGTTTGCAATTGTGGTTAGCACCCATTGTCATCAAAACGAGCAATACCAATTTGAAAAGTAGATAGAATTATATTTTTACACAAGTTACAATACACTTAAAAAAGCTGGAATAGAAATAATTATAGAAATAGAATAGAAAGAATTTGTTAGTACATTTCACAAACATTCACAAAACATTAAGTAGCAAGTTAAAAAATGTGAAAGAGCAAAACATGCATTATTTATCTATACCATTATACTGTATACACTTTATTTCAGTTAGTTGCCAAGGCAACATTTCTAATTTGTATGTAATATTTATATTTTATTCTATTTTAGCTTTATTTTAATTAACAACTATTTTGAATATTTAGTTTTAGTTAACAACTAACTGAAATAACAACACTGATCTTATATTATTATTATTGTTGTTTGTTTATTTATTTATTTTTACATCCAAACAAGAAGATAATTGAATTAATAATTGCCCAGCACGCACCACAGTGTTAGAACATTTTAAAAAGTAATAACATCGCATTTTCATTACATTTGTACCTTTGTTCGTTTTATAGTATGTTTTTCCAGAAATATCAGTTTGATCCATTTGTTCCTTTACCAGAGCTGGTTTGCCTATTACAGACAAACAAACAACCAAAAAAGTTAGCGTGGCCTTTTAGACTGTGTTCTTCATTTCTTGTGTAATGAACTGTTGTATAAGAGCGCTGTCCCACAGATAATGCTTAAATAAAGCTCTTCCCGACGAACTTTGCACGACACTGACACATCTCTTCATTTATTCAGATCTCTTTTTGTTTAAAGTCGCACGTCTACCTCATGGGGTTACAGCTCCGTCTACCCAGCAGGCAATTGTGAAAAATCTGAGTTCTACATGTTTCGCGTGCCGCTCTCCAATAGCAGGACTCTGCTGAAGATAAAACCACAAGCTAGGGCAAATGGGCCAGGGATAAAGACAGAGATAAACTCTATTTGATGACGAAAGCTCCAGATTCCTGCCGAGTCTCCTCATCTTCAGCAGGTGGGCTATTTTTGACTCGGCCCATACTGTTCAGGCTATAAAACACTTCTACGAGAAAAGAGAGCACACGGTGAGACATAAAGCGAGTAAATTAATAAACCACCGAGTGACTGGATATTCTGATGAACCGTTACGCTCTTGTTAATGTTAATGCACTATCAGTCATCCACAGCCTGTGTTTTATGGTTGGTATTAAGTCATTAAAGGTCAGTGTTACGTCATTTGGTTGACACTTTTATCCAGAGTGACTTCCAAAGCATACAAGGTGTCCAATTTATCAGTTCTAGGGATCACTGGGAATCAAACCCATGGCTTTGGTGTTGTTAGCGGTATGATTTAATGCTTCAGCTACTGTGTTCATAAACAAGTTGAGTCAAAAGTTTGGGGTACGACTTTTTTTTGTTTTCTCTGTGAATATATTGTAATTTATTATCATTAACACGATATTTCAGAAATCATTCTAATATGCTGATTTGTTGCTCAACAAATATTTATTATTATCAGTGTTGAAAACAGTAAACCTGTGTGGAAAATGTGATACATTTTTTTTCCAGAAAAAAAAAAAAGTATCATCATGTTAATTGAAAAAGTCAATTTGATGTAAAAAACATATATACACTATTTTTTAAAAGTTTAAAATCAGTAAGATTTTTTATGTTTTTTAAAGACGTCTCTTTTGCTCACTAACCCTACATTTATTTAATCAAAATTACAACAAAACAGTAATATTGTGAAATATTACTGCCATTTAATCTTTTTAAATATGCTTTAAAATGTTATTTAATTCTGTAATGCAAAGCTGAATTTTCTGCATCACATGATCCTTCAGAAATAATTCTAATATTCTGATTATATGGTTTTGTTTTATTAATCATGTGATACTTTTGTCAAGATATTTTGAGGAGTAAAAGTTTAAAAAGAATGGCATTTATTCAAAATATAATTATTTTGTAAAATAACATGGTTTTGCTGGCCTCAAATGTTTGAACGGTAGTATATATACTGTTACAAATGACTTCTATTTTTAATATTTTTATATTGCTCTATATTACTGTATTTTTGATCAAATAAAAGCAGCCTTGATGAACATAAGAGACTTATTTAAAAGACATCATGCATGTTTCATACGTTTTATTAGTGTATGAATAAATGACAAAAACATGTGCCAGGTTTCTGAGCATCTGTTTCATCCATAGATGCTGTTTCATCCACATACATTTCAAGTGTTGTAGGAGAGGTTAATTACTGAGGAAACACAAAGTTCTTTCAGAAAGATTGACATGACCACATTTCTCGCTCACGGCGCAAACAAACGCTCAGCTCAAACGTCTCTCACTAGTTTGGTGAAACGAGTTCTAGCAGTTCATGCCACACACACACACACACACACACACACAGTGTTTTAAAGCACATCTAATTTAATCAAGTTGACTTTGCCTTGATTAAACTCTCTCAGGAGCTGTCGAGCCGGTCCGGTCTCTCCCCAGTTCATTTTCCTCAGCTGCATATGTTGGAAGGTTTGCTTTCCCATCTGTCTGCCTCCAAACTCCCCCATCATCTTTCAGTTCCTCCCTCTCTCCCACTCTGGTTTTCACACTACCAGTCATGGAGATGTGAGCATGTCA
This sequence comes from Barbus barbus, assembly GCF_936440315.1. NCBI lineage: Eukaryota > Metazoa > Chordata > Actinopteri > Cypriniformes > Cyprinidae > Barbus > Barbus barbus. Next base: position 26,853,968 of record NC_136756.1, on the reverse strand, counting down.
TTTGCACTTACTCCTTTAGAAAATGACAAAAACATACATTTGCTACAGCCATTGGATATCTGTGGCAGTCTAGAACATAATAAAGAAACAATAACTCTTTCGTTTGTGAACAGCCTGCTGCCACTTTAGAGTTTTCAGAAACAGGTGCATAGAACTGTGACGTGAAAAGCAGTAGACAGGAAAAAACTATGTCAACTCAAAATATATGTCAAAAGGATTAGCAGTCAATGAAGAGAGAAAAAAGAAATGTTAATGATATGCAATAAAACTACTACAATATGTTAAAAAATTACTATAGATGATAGAATTATTACATTATATAGCATTTATTTAATGATAAATAAGAACAACAATATAGACTTATATTTAATTTAGATTCTTGCAAAATTATATAACAATTAAATATCATATATTTTATAATAATAATAATTATTATATTATATTAAATTAATATAATAATTATTATTATTTTGTATTGCATCTTTTTTTTTTTTTTTTTGTAGTTAAAACACTGATCAGCAGTGATTAACCGGGTTATGGTAACCAGCTAAACCTTGACCGCTTGTTCTTTCAGAAGAATCAGTCTACAAATGGGGGAAAGCAAACTATGGTTACCATAGTTACCCATTCAATTCTAAGAGGAATAATAAAGAGAAATATCCAGAAGACTTTAGATTTGCCTGTTTTAAGTGTTTTGCACTTCAAACTAAGAAAGTGAGATCACTTTTTTTTTACCATCCAATGGAATAGAAGCAGTAAAGAATGGTCACTGCAGTGAATACAAGCAGTTCAGGGACAAGCTGATAGGAGACTGGAGCAAACACATATGAGGTACAGTAGATTAATGAATAAACCAGCAATCATTTTGTGGCATTCTGGAATGCTGTTTGAACCAAATTAACCTTTGAAGGTACTAGAAACACAGTAAGGTCATGGATTTGATTCCCATGAAGCACACATACTTGTAAAGCGTACTTTGAATGCACTGCAGGTCGCTAGGGATAAAAGTGTCTGCCAAATGAATAAATGTACATACAAATGTAAGTGCACTATAAGTCACGTCAGATAAAAGCATCTGCTAAATGACTACTCTCTAACAATAATAATTGCAAAACAATATCTTATACTATAAGGGTAAGTGGCCCATCTCAAAACGAATCTGGTGTCTAACTGTCCATTTCATTCCAAGCACACATGGATTTATTTATCGTGTCACCTTAAGTGAAGTCCTTGCTTCTTTTCCAATTGAGACACCTGCTTCCTGTCAGACCCAAATCTACAAGACAGAGTGCTTTTCATTTTCAAGGTGCTTGATCTCAGGAACCTTTCATGTCTGGAGAAACAGGTCTCTTTGGACTCTGCCACCACCTCAATTCCCCAGAAAAAGACCTTTCAAGTTTTAAAGTGTAGTTCTTGTTGCTTCTCAAATACGTTTTTCAAAAAACATTAGTCCGTATCGATTAAAATCCAATTGATTTGCAGCATTAGAGGGGAGGCGCTGAGAGAGGAAGGTGTGCTTTGATTTACCTGCACAGGTTAGCCAGTCAGTCGTTCGGTCGGTCTGCAACTCTTCTGGACTGAGGGAAGCTTTTATTGCTGTTCCTATCTGAGGGCGAGTACCGACAGGACCACGAAAGGTGAAGGAAGATCACACGGTGTTCTGAAACAACAGAAAACCACAGAGGAGTCTGGAGTGCTTTGGTTGGGTTTGCTTATGGAACAAACTGAAACTGAAAGTACAGCAGAGTTCCTCATTTGGTGTGTTTTTCCCCTTTATAAGTGATATACAGAACAAAAAAAATATCACTACAACATGTGCGTGACAAGCCCTTTAAAACTGAAAAAAAAAAAAAACTGTTGGAGACATTTCGCATTGCATCACTTGCTCACCAATGGATCCTCTGCAGTGAATGGGTGCCGTCAGAATGAGAGTCCAAACAGCTGATAAAAACATCATCCACAAGTAATCAATACCATGCACTCCAGACCAGCAATTAACATCTTGTGAAGAGATGCATGTTTGTAAGAAACACATCCACCATTAAAATATTTTATCTTTAAACTGTCACTTCTGATAAAAAAAATCCATAGTCCATAATCAATAATAATGCTTCATCCAGTAAAAAAAAAAAAAAATCCTCCGTCGTCCATCAACATTTACCAACATCTTTGCTTAGAATCATTATGGATTGTTGTCACTTGTAAACTGTGAATAACCTGTGCATATTTCTCTCCTGATTCAGACAAGACAACGTTTTCACTGGAAGAATCAATATTATGGATAGAGGACTTCCAATTTTAGATGGAAGCAACAGTTTGACATTTCAAATGCATTTATGATTTATTTTTACCTTACAAACATGCAGCTTTTCACTTCACAAGATGTTAACTGATGGACTGGAGTGGTGTGGATTATTGTGATGTTTTTATCAGCTGTTTGGAATCTCATTCTGACGGCACCCATTCACTGCAGTGGATCCGTTGGTGAGCAAATGATGTAGTGCTACATTTCTCCAAATCTGTTCTGATGAAGAAACAAACAAAACCTGACGGTCAGTAAATTCTGAGCAAATTTTTATTTTTGTCTGAAAAAGTAATTGTTTGTTAAAATAATACAGGAATCGATATAAGAACTACAGGAGAGAAATCCATGCAGATCGAAGGAAAACAACTTTTTTTAATACTGTGTTTTTCTTATTATTACTGACTCTTTATCTCTTAAAACTGGTGATGCTGCACAAATGACTTTTTTTTTTTTTTTTGATAAACTACAGAATTAAATCCTATGAAAATATCTTTCCACAAATACATTTTCTTTCCACTTAACTAATTAACTGCTCTCATCAGCAGCATGAAATTGCTTATTATTCACATGCAAACTGCTCTTAACATCAAGACAATATTTTTTCCATATTTGCCGAGCCAATTACCATTGACACTAATAACACAGGAACGCCTGCTGCCATGCTGTGGTTTTATGTTTAAATAATGTTTTAATGATAATATTAAGCTTCTTAGTTGAGTAAACATTGTCTACCTGCAGTATTGTCGCTAATGGACACAAATCTGAGCTCTCTGAGGATTTGTGATTGAGTAATCCAATGTATAAAAGACATAAAATTCCTCAAATTATACCTTAATGTGTTTACAAAGTAATGATAACTTTACAAACGGTTAAATACAAAGCACCAGGATCATCAGTGCTAACCATGCATTTTGTAAAATATTGAGAAAAACTCCCCTTGTTACTTTATAGGATCCCAGCAATCATACACACACACACACACACACATGCACACACAATGTTCTTGCATATGACGTTTGGCCTGATGTTTGATGGATTTTTTCTGCTAAACAGATTTCTTTTCATTCACAACATCCTATGCAGTTGTAAACAGCGAGTTTGACCTCCTCCCTGACTCGTGTTTTGTATTAATACACAGACTCTCTCAGGAAAGGAAGGCCAAAAGTGAATCGTGATATTTCAAAGTTGCTGTTGCAAACAGAAAATAATTTGAGGGAAATGGTAGTGTGCACCGGTGCAAATAAATGTTGCCTCTCCCTCTGCTGCTGTAAGAAATGCATGTGTGATCGGCTGTGTTTCCAGTTTGATGAGGTGATAAAGAACATTTCTATATGATTTTGAACATTATATGAGAAAAATGACTTTTGTAAGCATTAATAAATGGCATTCTCAAACTGAAATAATATATTACAAGCCTTACAATCAAGGTTGTGAAACTAAAATGTGCTTATTCAATGCTGATATTTCTACATATACAAGACAACAAACAAACAAAGCTTATTTTATTTTATTTCACAAATACATTACATACAGACTAAAACATATTCATTGGAGGAAAAAGTGTGCCAACTAGCCCCGGTCTTCCTAATATAAGAGTCACAAATGACAAGTCTAAAAAGCATTACATGAGTATTAAACATGCTTTGCATTCAAGTATAAACATTTGATTATTGTAATTTAATATGCATTCTTATTTGAATGCACTAACAACCGATTTATTCAAAATGTGAAATGTTTGTAAATGACTTTTTTTTTTTTTTTACATCAGTCATTCATCCTCTTCGATTCCTATTCACATATTCGCTCAGGAGGGAAGACAGTCCTCAAACAAACTCATCTTGAGAGCAGATGGTGGTGAACACCTGGATGATCCACGGAGACCAACCCTCAGCTGATTCCTTCAGCTGCTTCTGACGTTCCCTTTAAAATAATAGAGATCTTCCGTGATGTTTGACATCCCTGCGCTGCGTGCGGGGAGCATTCGGATTACAGTTTGCTTTTAAGGATCCCGGCACTTTCCACAGCGAGCTCTTTTTTTCCTGTGATCTCTCCAGGAAAGAGCTTTTGAGCGCAGATCTTACAGCGGGGCTTTACCACATGTGGTGGATATGGCTGGGAGGTCATTGTAGAAGCGTGTTCAGGCCGAGGATTGCAGCTGTTTACACTTCAGACTGCATAATGTTAGCGGGAGCTTAGCGGCTAAAGATCAAGGCTAATAACCCAAAGGCCCTGGGTTCAAACGTTAGAAAGGCTGATCTCATGAACTTCACAGAACAGCCATGAAGACATCTGATGCATATGTACACAAAGACAGCAACTGCCCGACTTCTATGCAATGTTTGGGAGTCAGGGAGTAACTTTCTTATGTATATAGTAGCATACCACTGTTCAAAAGTTTGGTGATATTCTTTGTTTTGTTTTCACTTTATTTTAAGGTGTCCTTGTTACAGTGTAATTATATATTAATTAACTATGATTAGGGTTTGGCTTAGGGTTACTTGCATGCAATTATGCATAATTTATTGTTATTATAATAGTAAGTACATGTAGCATGTGTAACAAGGACACCTTAAAATTGCTGATTTTTTTATGTTTGAAAATAAATTTGATATCATCATCAAGGCTGACTTTATGTGATAAAACAGTAGTATTGTGAAATGTTTTTACAATCTAAAATAACTCTTGAAAATATATTCAAATATAGTTTATTTCTGTTGCAACGCTGAATTTTCAGCATAATTTCTCCAGTCTTCAGTGTCACATAATCCTTCAGAAATCATTCTAATATGCTGATTTGCTTAAGAAATGATCAACATTGTTTTATGGGTTTTTTTTGATAAACATAAAGAAACTTTACTGTCACTTTTGAGCAATTTAATGTTTTTGCTGAATAAAAACATGGATTTCTTCAAATTAAATTAAATTACACATAATTTATTTCTAAATGTAGTTAAACAACAAATACATACTTTGTTTCTCAAACCGAATAAACATGCATACTGGATGTAAATAAGAAATAATGAAGTAATTTAAGAGTTACCATACACTTATTTTACCGTAGTGATGCTCACTGTACTGTTGGTTTTGTTAGCGAGAGGTGATAACATTCACAACAGTATTTTCAGTTCATATAATGATGTGTTAAACACTATTAACTGCATCAATTGTCTTTAAACGGTTTACTTTCTCTATAAAATTAAAGTGCTCATTGTATTTGCAGACACATACGGTGCTCATTTGTTACTTAATTGTTCTAACGTGGTTAAATGCGGACTTAATTGCAATTATATTTCCATCATTTGACATTGTTAGTTACTTTAGGAGTACAGTGCCTCTGCAGAAAACTATTTATTTAGTTTCATTTATTTATTAATTTACTTATTTTTTTTTTTTTTTAAATAAGGACTATATACTTTGCTGTTTCAAGGACTTTGAACAAACAACAAATGACAAAATGTTTTAATAGCTAATGGCCAAAGGTCCTGTAGCTCTTGGTGTGTTGAAATTATAATGGCCAGCATTGCTCGGATCCCTGGCTGACCTCTTGCGGTTATTATTCCAGTAGTTTTCCTTAAAACGAGACCATAAATCGCTTGGGTATGTATAATGTAGTTTGTATGTATACAAATGTGGTTTGAGGAAAGACTTTTATATTTTTCTTCTTAAAATATAACTACAATAAATGCATTGGACATTGGAGAAACTGGGGCTAGTTGTTACACATGGTATCATCACAGCATGCAAAAAAAGCTCCGCACAATGGTTTCCATAGAAACCATTTAACAGTCAAGACTTTGGTTAGCATATCTACTAATAATATAACAAATGGTAAAAATAAAGGATCTTTGTGTCCAAATATTTGACAGGTAGCCATCATGTTATTACTGTATTGTAGGCTACAGTTACTCCACAACATTCAATTTCCAACTCAACAGCATCATTTATCGTAATGAACTCTTCTTTTGTGCTTCCCCTGCAATGCTGGATTCAGTGTAACGTGAGCAAGAATACAGTCGATGGATTTTCCCATAAACACATGAAATAGAGAAGAGCTTACCAGTTAATCATTTACACGCTCTACAAAAACGTGTTTAATTGGAAAGTTATCAAATAACTCACGACACAGTGTGCCTCCTGAAAGCGGATATTGATTTCAGGTTCCCAGTGCTATTGCACAAATGCCATCTCCAAGAGAGTTTCCCATCAAGCGGCACTCGGACAATGATTGATCGTTTACAAAGTGGATGACCATTGATCATTACTCAATCATGGAGATGATTCCAGCCTGTAAAACGTCCCTGTCTAAACAGGTCATTCATCATTAGACAGCCCCGCTGTCATAAGGGCTTCATAACAACAACCTCCACCAAACAGGCAAATGTGTCGAGTTTCTCTGCCGGCACATCTCGCAAACCCTCAGACGTCAGTTTTCATTTGGCTGGCTTCTGTCAAATATTGATAACTCGTGCGAGAAAATGTTCCACTGGATTGTTGCATTTTCCAGTCCTTTACAATCATGAATGCAAAATGAATGCTCAGCCGAGTATGAATCGAGCAAATGCAAACAAAGTTAAGGCATGCTGCAATTCACAAAACACATTTCATGCTGCAGACTTGAAGGCTGCACTTGAATCTCACACTGGATAAAGCTTCTATTGTGCCATGCTGTATATCTGTCTGCGCTTGATCAGATATGTCAGTTTGCCCCTGCTGGGTCAATAATTTGGTCCTGCCAGACCTGGCACTGCTGCGGGTGTAAATTAGAGAGATGATTTTGGACTCTGGGCCTGAAATGTCAGACATCTTGGCGTTTATTCCCTGCTGATCATCAGTAAACTGCTGTGGAAGGCTGATTCAGACTTTTACTTTAGAAATAATGGAAGGTCATTAGCTTAAAGGGAACATTATATTATTCTGTAGCAATTTAGTCTTTTGTGAGTCTATTAATTTAGTCCCTATTCAATTGAAAACATTTTTTAAAAAGAAACAGTTCACTGTATAATTCATTCATCATCTAGTTGCCCTTATTTTGTTCTAAACCCATCTGACGGGCTTTATTCTGCAGAAAAAAATATGAAATATTGCATAATGTCTGGACATGTTATGTCAGACATAAATATCACAAACAGAGCCAGGAGAGACAGGTAAGTGAAATAACATGATGATTTATTAACAGAACGCAGTGAATGTGGGGAGTGAAGCAGGTAAGTGACCAGTGGTAATGTATAATTCTGAGAGTCCTGGCTGGGAACTGATACAAGTGTCTTCCATAGAGCGATGGAGATCGTGAGCACAGGAGTCAGCGCTGGAGTATCGCTGGAGAGACTGGGGAACAGGAGTCAACGCTGGAGTATCGTTGGAGAGACTGGGGAACAGGAGTCAACGCTGGAGTATCGTTGGAGAGACAAGTAAACACAGGTTAGTATGTTCGAAGTCAGGTTACTGTTTGGGGTAGTGAACCGTAGACCGGACGATGAGTGTCAGAGAGAGTGAGGTCTTTATAGCAGTGCTATCACTCAGGTGATTGTGATCTGGCTGTTGACGGTAGTGATGGTGATTATGACTGTCTGACATTACCCCCTCCTCTAGTGGCAGCTCCTGGCGCCCTCATGTAGCGACGGGGGCGGCCACGGCCTCTGGGATCAGGATGGATGTGGAAATCCTGCAATAAGATAGGATCAAGGATATCGTCCCGGGCCACCCAGGATTGCTCCTCAGGTCCGTAGCCCTCCCAGTCCACGAGATATTCTAGCCGGCCCCCTCGTCGCCACGAATCCATGATGTTGCGTACCTGGTATACGGATGTTTGGTCTAGGATCTCTGGAGGAGGAGGCTCGTCCGGCTCGTGCTGGTCTAGAGTGAGAGAAGAGCATGGTTTAAGCAGGGAAACGTGGAATGTGGGGTGAATTCAATACCTGGGGGGTAGTTGGAGCTGGTATGTGAACTTGTTGATCTGCCTCTGGATATTGAACGGACCTATATAGCGGGGACTCAGCTTCTTACAGGGCTGGCGGAGTCGCAGATCATGGGTGCATAACCACACCCGGTCTCCAGGGTGGTAGATGGGGGTTGGAGCACGCCGAGCATCTGCAAAATCCTTCTGTCTCCGCACAGCCCTCTGGAGGTGGATGTGAGCTGAGTCCCACAGTCTCTCGCTCGCCCAGAGCCAGTGGTCTACAGCTGGAACCTCCGATGGCTCTCCCGTCCACGGGAAGAGCAGGGGTTAGTAACCGAGTATGCACTGAAATGGCGTGAGGCCCGTAGTGTTCTGACCGAGGGAATTCTGTGCATACTCGGCCCACGGGAAGAAACGGCTCCAGCTGCATTGATCTTCCTGGCAGTATGCCCAGAGGTACCGTCCGAGTTCTTGGATCTTTCGCTCAGTCTGGCCGTTAGTCTGTGGATGGTAGCCGGAAGACAAGCTCATCATGACTCCTAGCAGGCGGAATAAGGCTTTCCACACATGGGAGATGTACTGTGGACCGCGATCTGACACAATATGCTCAGGCACTCCGAAGTTCCTGAATACATGATGGAATAAGTGTTCTGCAGTCTCTAGGGCTGTTGGCAGTCCACGGAGGGGAATCAATTTGAGACCACTTTGAGAAGTGGTCCACTGCTACTAATATACATGTATTCCCCTCAGATTCAGGGAGGTCAGTCACAAAATCAATTCCCATGTGTGACCAGGGTCGATGAAGGATAGGGAGAGGTACGAGCTTGCCCACCGGTAGATAACAAGGAGTCGAGGACATGGCACAGACGGAGCAACTGCGGACGTACCTATTGACATCTCGGGACATACTGGGCCACCTGTACCGAGCTTGGAGGAGCGAGAGGGTCCGTTGGCTGCCTGGATGTCCAGAGCCTGGTACATTGTGTACGGAGCCCAGAAGGGATTGTCGATGGGATGATGGAACGAAAGTATTCCCTTCTGGGCCTCCCAGCGGAGCAGGTTCCGTAAGAGTGGCAGTTCCGTAAATAAGTGTGAACTGTTTCTTTAAAATATGTATCATAGGACAACTCAGTTACTTGATAGGATCAATAAGGCACTAGTTATGATTTAAACTGTCACTTTTGCCGCTGCATTATGATTCCAGTGGGCTGAAAGGTTTTCAGACCTGTGAAAACACACTTATCGCTTCCGGACATCCATTGGTCCTGTTCAAAAACAGAGTTCAAGGTGTGTTATCAGAGGATGTGCTTGATAATGTCCTAAAGCGGTTGCTTGATGTGTTGCTGGTATTAATATTAATCATATGTGGTTAAACCACCTCTGTTCCAAAACCTGCTGAGCTGCCAGCATTGTAAAGTGCTCCTGACACAGAAAGCTGCTCCAGACAGCAAGCATCAACATAATGCTATCTTATAAAATACCCCATTTTAACACAATTCTTCTTGCAGAAGTTATTGCCAGGATGCATTGCAGCAAACTCTGAAAGAAAGACAGAAAGAAAGAATTGTGAGATAAAGTTGCAATGAACTTTTCTGTTTTAATCTGAGGCAAAAAAATAAAAGATCTGCATGATTTAAACTTTTTTTAAAAATCAGTTTATATTTCATAGTTCTTTTTTCTTAGAATTGAAAAAAGTAAACAAGAAAGCATTGCAAAATATGACTCAGAACTGCAAGATGTAAACTAAGAACGGCAAGAAAAAAGTCAGAATTATAAGTTAATATCTGTATTTTACATGCTATTATATATGTTATTATATACAGATTTTTCATATTAGACTAAGTATTCTAATCAAATGTTAATCAAGTGGTTTACATGGGTACCACAATTGACAGTTTGTAGGGTGTTCCAAATCTGTATTTAAGTTCCATATGCTCCCTTAAAAGGTATCTGTTTGTTTAGACAGCAAACAGCTCAGTTGGTATTAAAACAGAGCTTATGTAAGCGCTGCAAAATGACACTGGTGCAGAGCAAAAATATGACAGTGGTCAGCGGTTTCCGTTGACAAGCATGACAGGCATTCTCAGCTAAATTCGTCTCTCAGGACTATTTGAGAACACGGTTGTGCATTAGAGGCACTTAAGAGTAACATGCCTCCTTCTCCCTGAAGATCAATACTGTTGAAGTAGACATCACCTGCTCCTTTTATCATGTGATAATTGCTGATACTTCCAGCAGAATATTCCACTAACCTTCCCCTTAACTTCCAGGACAGTCAGCTCTCAGATGGTCACAGACTTTTTACTATTGGCAAATTTGGTTCAGTTTGCAGCATGACAAGATCAACCCACTTTTACATCAACAGCCAATCAGACTACAGCATCAGACTACACCAACAACAGCTTTTAGGGTTGGGTTAATATGAAAAAGACACTGCAAAAGAATAAGCAAAAACTGAAGAATAATGACAGACTGCACCGAAAACAACACAAATCTACCCAGGCATACTGGAAAATGTGCCTCTACACTGCTGTAAAACTCTAAAACCATATACATACGATTCACTGCAGTCTCCAGTTGAAATGAACACTAGAGGCAGTAAAATTCTGACATCTTTTTTATCCATTTCACATAAAATATGATTTGCAGGGCAGAGTTTTGATTAAGAAAGCCTAATTTTAATAAAAATGTACTATGGTCATGTATTGAACCAGCATTTTAGCGCCACTCACTGGACATTTCATTTTGAAACAGCCACGAAACATGCAGTAAGGTATGTAATATCGGTGTTGTTGAAAGGTCTCCACAAGCACGCATTTCCAAAGAGCCTGGGTTGCCAAAAACATATAGTACAAATGTGTGTTGAGTCTTTCTTTCTGTTAAAAAGTAATAATTAACATAATACTTTGCTAAGTTAGCCCAGTCCTGCATGTTGACATTATGCTATATTTCAGCTTGAAGTGTTTTAAAGAGCATTTTGAATTTGAACTGAGGCAGAGAATTGCAGAATTGCAATCTGAATTTGAGAAAGAAAGAAATTCATGGAACTGGTTTTTAATTAGAAAAGCAACATTTATGAAGATGTTTATGAAAGTTTAAATGTTGAAAATTAAAAGTCTTGAAACTTGAAGGTTTATAGGCTTTCTGGACAGATAGAATGATATACAATAGAATGCTATAGACTATAGAGCAATAGATAGATGGATAGATAGATAGAAAGAAAGAAAGAAAGAAAGAAAGAAAGAAAGAAAGAAAGAAAGAAAGAAAGAAAGAAAGAAAGAAAGAAAGAAAGAAAGAAAGAAAGAAAGAAAGAATAAAAGAAATGGTAAGCAGTCAATAAGGCTACAGTTTCCCTCAAATGTAAAGCCAGACAATCTATTTTGATCTTTGAATTCTTAGTTTTTTTCTGCAGGCAGTGTTCATCCGTGAATGAACAGAAGGTGGTCAAGTCATCTGAAGGTGTGACTGCTGCAAGAGGGTTTATGCTGCAGTGAAGGTGGGCCGTAGTTTACAGGTGCTATTGTTCACAGTGCCAAACCATCAGCAAGACATTTTTTTTGGCCGCATTATTTTTGATATTCTAGTGGGCATTTGGCTGGTAGAACTGGCTGCCACTGAACTCAGCGTGCATTTGAGAGCAATGAATACAATGCCTGAAGGCAAAACACGAAAAAACAGACTCACAAACGCACACACAGAAACACATAACACACTCACCACATTTCAAAGACTGCAAAATGACTTTAAACATTCATTTCCAGAAATCTGCTTTATCATTGGTTTGCTAACTTCTGCATGCATTTAATCACAGTATTTTTCTGTACAGACTTGCAAACGTCTCCAAACTAAACGCATCCCGGTCCATGCAAGATGCTGATAAGTAGCCATGCTGTATCTGCTGTAGCAGAAGCGTATCTTCAAATACTCAGACAGTGAAATCCCGCTCGTCTTATTTCCTTTAACGGTGGTAGACTCATTTTCTTCGCACTGCAGGTGTCTGGCCATGATATAGGCGTGGGATACAGTGAGAGATACTGCTTATTCTCATGAACTATTGCTGAGCATTTTGATTGAACTGTCAGATCAAGTTGCTATTCTAACAAGAAATCTGTCAAGCATGCTTTTTCACCTCATGTTTATTTTCTGCCTAAAGCCAGGGCCATTTCCTTCAAATGTCATTGTGCTGGAGTCAACATATCACCCATGCTACCATCACGGTGCATTCCTCACAAAAACGGTTTGTGGAGATGTAATTCATAGCATGCACGTCAAATGGGAAATTTGATTTAGGTTCTCATGAGAAAACAACAAATGTTAATCAGAAGTTGGTTTTTCACAACAGATTCCATGGAGCCCTCGGTCAATTTTCTCATTCATCAACTCTGTCTCAGATGTTTCTCCTGAAATTAAATTATTAAAACAATAATAACAAATTAATAATATGTAATGTAATAAAAAAGTTTAAAATAATAATGTTTTGATAATAATGATGATAATAATAATAATAATTATTATTATTATTATTGTAATAAATAATAAGATGATAAATACTAATAGTATTATTATATAACATTATATATATTGTTATATAAAAATAATATTTTTAAAATAATATGTCATAATAATAATAATAATAATACATTTTAGGAGTATAGAGGTGTATAAATGATTATAGATATAATAACTCATTTTAATAGCAAACTTAGGTATTTTGGCAATTCTGATGAAAGCATTCTTGAGATGCTGAAATTTTAGGAGACTTTCCAATTAATTTAATTTCTTTGAAAAAGAAAACTGAAATATTGAAGAGATCACATTTGATTTTTTATTTAGATTTTCTTTTAATATTCGGTGTTATAAATAGTACATAGTTTAAAATAAATCACAGTAAATTAATTGATAGTAAATCAGACAAATTAGAACGCAAGCAATTATGTATTTAGCCTTTACAAATATAGTTTATTAATAAACACGTCAAATTATCATGAGAGCCTTATTACCAGATTAACAATAACATCAATTAACCTATATAATTGTTGTCGTACTATCATAACCTGCTCTTTAACCTCGTGTAATGGAGTTTGACATGCTGTAAACCTTTTCCCCTTCAATAATTACCTCAATCAGCAGATTGCCCTCAGTTCAGATGTAAACGAAGGCCTTTGCATGTGGAGGGAGAATCATGTCACTAATTGGAGCGACACAAAGGCGCTTAATGAGAGCGAGGAAACAATATGAAACAGGAAACTGTACAAATGGCCCTGTGTTTAGAATATACCCTCAGAGGAAACTTGCGCTTTGACATTTAAAGCAAACAAATCCATATGGTAGGCCCGGACGCCAACACATTAAGCAATGTGTGACAGCAGCACTCTGCGATGGAATTGAATTACTGTATGCTTTGAAATCCCAAAGCGATGGAACGAATGCGAGGGCTAGACAAAGAGCGAGCTCGACCCGTTTCTAATATCTGAGCAGTCAGCCAAAGCAGCAGGCAGAAAGCACACATCACTGACGGTGGTCCCGTCCTCGTGCGGGAGAGCCATCAGCAGAGTCAAAGCACGACATGCGGGGCATTCTGGGAATTAAACGTGTCACAAGTCATTAACCCTGAGCTTAGAGCGAGATGTGTGGAAGCCCATAGGCAGGCCAGAAAGCTATTGATTCACCGCATACTGGACCCTGATGCTGAGAGCGAGGTTAAGGCAAGGGGAAGCTTACTGTGAAATCCACAGCTGCTTCCCTCCATTCTCACCCTGATGTGAGGTCTATTCCTCTGGGTGACCTCAAAGTGAGTTGGCTAGGCGGTGAAGAGACTGTAAATGTCTGTAATATGTTGCCGTTTTTTCTGTTAGCAGCTCTGCCATAGTTTGCATTCATGTTGGTAATTTTCTTGGAGTAAAATGATCCTACAATCCCAAAAATTAGGATTATGTATTGGCACTGATGGTTCCATGAAGAACCTTTAATATCTATTCAACCATTCCATAAATGGTTCCTTATAGTGAATTTTATAAAAAAATAAAATAAAAAAAATTTCACACTAAGAAAAATTGTTAACTATTATTTTCTTTCAGAACTCAAAATGTTTCTTCTATGGCATGGAAAACCCCCTTTTGGAACCTTAATTTTTGTAATGTAATGTGTCTTAAAATAATCAAAGCTGATATTCTGGAGTTTTGGTTCCTTGCCGCCTCTGGCTTGCTTAGTTGGGGACGCTTAATTTCCAGCGATATCGCCAACCTTATTGCAAAGACACTATTTAAACTTATTGACACATTATTTTCCTTTTTTTGATATTGTGCAGTGCTTTGACACAATTTGCATTGTAAAAAGCGCTATATAAATAAAGGTGACTTGACTTGACTTGATATGGTGCTTTACAAAACCAATAAACAGGGCTAGAAACTATAAACCATGGAACCGCTGCATATTCCACATCAAGAACCATGTTGTGTGACTGGTGTAGTCCAATTCCTGAGTGAATGACTTATGATTCAGTCCTATTTTGTAAATCAAATTTTACAGATTAGCTCGATTCTCAAATGAATGACTCTTGTAAGTTCTTATTGGTGAATCTAAACCACAGCAAAGTCATACAGTGCAGCTAGCATGGTCTAATTCTGAACACCAAACAGAGCAACAAGTAATCTGATTCCCAAACAAATGACTCTAATGTCCTTTTTTGTGAATCAAATTAAAAAATATAAATGAATCATTAAAAAATATAAATGGATGAATTGTTAGAATATTTTTTATTGGTTCATTATTGTTGTTTTTGTAAAGTAGGTAAATGTATGTAAAAGTTAGTTTCTCAAATACAAAAATTAAAGTCATTGGTGTTTGGTGACGAGTTTTTGGCTCAAGGTCTACATTTAAAGTCACACCAGAGGTGTTCAACTGGTATTAGGACTTGGCTTTCTGCAGACCAGTCAAGTTGTTCCACACTGACTCAATCGATCATTTGTTTTTGAACCGTGCCTTATACACAGAGGCACTGTCAGGTTAGAATAGAAAAGGGTACTGTCCAAACTGTTGCTATAAAATTAGAAGCACGCAATTCCCTAGAATATCATTATATGCTTAAACATTAAACATTGTACTCATGGAAATTATTAAAGTAGTCAAACCTGTTCATTAGAAGGGGGTGACCCAATACTTTTGCCAATATAGTGTACCTCATCGGTGGGCAAAGGAATTGCATTTCATTTTGGATTCAAGAGGAATCAGAAGCAGAATTGATCATTTCCTTATGATTCTCATTCTTAGTACCGCAGAATGCAATGTAAACATCTTTGGGCAAAAGCAACTGCCAAATGTAGAGTTTAAGACTAGGAGCTTGATCACCTTTACACCCTTGAGGAAGGCACTAGGTAACTCCAGGAGGACTGTCCCAGTAGTAAGATCATAGTGTTGTTCTATGTCAACATTTCCACAAATTCCCCTCGCTTTTGTGGAGATAAATAAAGATTGTAGATTCTCTTTGCAGTGGTTCCATCATTCCCTTCTGATCTGCTAACGGCTGTAGCATCAAAAGCATCGACTCTAGTCTGAGACCAATCCATCACGGGGGGATTTCTGAATGGGAGTCTCTCCCGTGTGTGACCACAATAAAAGACACACGACATCAATCGGGAAAACATTTTCCCAGAGTCTCTACGCTAAGAGCATCATGAGGATGTCTGCCGAGACCCCACTGACACTCCGGTAAATAACACTGGGAAAGAATGATGTCACATCAAAAGCAATTTGATCACACACTGCAGAAAATGAAAGGGGAGAGAGGTGTTGTCAGTCTAAAAGGAGTGTGAGGAGAGGAGACAGTTCAAACACATCCAGCAATGGAAGATTTAATTTGTTGGCGATAGAAATTCGGCAGGAGTTTTGTCATAAGACCAGCGGAGCAGCTAGAGACACCAAAGCTAGAAATAACAGCCCTTTCATGACTGTTACTCTTGTTAAATCAAGCATGGCTTTATTATAACTTTCAAAAACCCGAGTGTGATGACATCTCTTCACATGAATCTTGCCACTGTGAAATGGCTGATAAACTCCATTTAGTAATCCGCTGCTGTATTGTTGCTCACGCAAAGTGGTATTAGTACAAACGCCAAAGACAAGTACTAAAGTTTAACATGTAACTCGTCCTGTACTGTTTGAGCTACAAGCATGAACGATCTTAAACTGTGTCTTGTGCTGTTAATTTAAGTGATCAGACTTACAGCAAAATAAAACAAAACACTCTAGTCTAGAGTCAACTCCCCAGAACATCTTAGCAAACACAAAGCAATATACAAACCCTAACAACATTCGAACCAGTCCAGGTAAGCATGAAGCAACATTCAAGTCCAGGTAAGCATGAAGCCTCAGTTTGCAGAAGTTACATTTCAAAGATTTATTAGCATCAAGGGTCAGCAGCAAACAATGCCAGCATACCACATGGTAGTACACACTCAAGTCAAGTCAAGTCAAATCAAGTTGAGCTTTAAGGTCATTCCGCTACATGTGGGGACATACAGTGCAACGAAATGTCGTGCCTCGCAGGACCACGGTGCTACATAAATACAGACGTACAACAATGAAGTAAAAAACACTATAAACCTATACACAACTAACCTACTGACAGATTTTAACTATAAGTATACTATATATAAATATTTACCCTATACAAACTAAAACAATAAAAGATAAAATACAAACTATACGAATGTTTCACACAAATACTGTACATGTGCAAAGAGAAACATTTCGAGTTGAGCAACTGGTTGGGGAACAGAGTAGGATGATTTGTAGTGCATGAGCATGTAAACATACATATATTGCTGAGTCTTTTGTGGGATAGTGTACACGCAGCAATGTGTGTAAAGTGTCTAGTGCACATAGAGGAGAGTGTGTTACTACAGGTGGTTTGTACAGGCCCACTCACCTGTGTGTAGCACACTTCGAATTGCACAAAAAAGTTCCATACAGTTTTTTCTTTGGTGTGGTAAGGTTTGGGGTGGGGGGTTGAGCAGTCTGGTCGGAGCGGGCTCTGATGCTCCGGTACCGTCTTCCTGATGGTAGGAGCTGGAAGAGACTGTGGGAGAGATGGGTGGAGTCCTTCACGATGTTGTTGGTTTTGCTGGAGCATCGTGTAAGGAAGATGTCCAGGATGGAGGGGAGAGGGGCACCAATGATCTTTGCAGCTGTGTTCACTGTCCGCTTGAGGGTCTTGCGGTCAGCAGCAATGCAGTTCCCGTACCAGACAGTGATGCAGCTGGTCAGCACACTCTCAATGGTGCCCCTGTGGAATGTGGTGAGGATGGGTGGAGGGAGACTTGCTCTTTTCAGCCGACGGAGAAAGTGTAGGCGCTGTTGTGCCTTCAATTGTTCTTCTACACCTTTTATAGGTACCAACATAGTAACTCATAGCGTGGTGAATCAATAACACAAGAACACAACATATTCCCCATTACTTAGAAAATAATACATTCTTCCCTGAATCCAAAATTTAAAGTTAACATAATAGTTCGATATAATTCACATTAAAGTACATCTTAATGAACAGCTTAACAATGCAGCATAACTGATTCTTAATATACACAATGGAACAATGCATTACTTTAATACTAGGTAACATAATCCTGCAGACAGTGGAGGTCGTCTTACATGTGCTGAAACTCTAATGAGCAGTTGGAGGATCTGGGTAAGGAGGAATTTGAATGGATGAGTTCGATAGTTCATTTTTAAGCAACACTCCAGAGGTAGATAAGGGACCTGTATGAAGGGACGGGGCCACAAGTTAATTTTTAATGGAACATTTAATGGGTGCCAGGGTAGAAGATAGATGAGATGCATGCCATTTTTTCCCATCTGACAAGTAATTTGCAAAGGCTTTGAGAATTTTGGATGTCCTTTTGGAGCATGAACTGGACTCTGTATATACACCCAATCTCCCTGTTTGAGGTTAGGGGTACGAGCTCTTTGTCTAGAGTCCGTATGAGTTTTCATTTTCTTTTGTGACAGTGATACTTTCTGACTCACAGAATTTTTGCTGGTTACAGGATGTTCAGACAAGTGCTTATTTTCCTACCACAGATTAATTAAAATGGAAATAGTCCAGTAGCAGAATGCGGAGTAGCACGGTAAGCTTGAAGAAATTGTGTTACTGTTGGATTCCATGACTTTCCAGACACAATAACAGATTGAATACAACTCTTGAGCACACAATGAAATCTCTCAATGGCACCATTTCCAGCTGGATGATAGATTGATGTTCATATATGCTAAATATCACTCTTTTTCAGAAAATCAGCAAACTCCATTGACCAGAATTGACATCCATTGTCAGACACAAAAATCTACTAAAAACAGATGTCAAGAACTTAACACCAACACCACCACCAACAACACCACCACCACCAACAAATATTAATAGTAAATTAAATAATATTGGTTAAACAGATACATTTTGAGTTTGGACTTAAATTTGTGCAGTGTGGTTATTGACCGGAGATATAAGGGCAATGAGTTCCAAAATTTAGGAGCCATAACAGAGAAAGATCTCCCTCCCATAGATTAAAGGCGAGATCTAGGAACACAAAGTTCCCCTCCAGATGATCGAAGTAAACGAGAATGAGTATATGAAGAAAGTAGGTCAGAGAGATAAATTGGTATAAGACCGTGAAGTGACTTAAAGGTAAGCAGAAGAATTTTATAAATGATACGAGAGGACACGGGCAGCCAGTGGAAGTTAAAAAGAATAGGAGTGATATGAGCAGAATGTTTGGTGTACGTTAACATTCTTGCAGCAGAGTTTTGAATATATTGCAAACGGGAGATGCAGCATGCTGGTAATCCAGAAAAAAATAAAAATAAAAAAAAAATAAAAAGAAAGAGCATTACAATAGTCTAGGCGAGATGTGATAAATGCATGTACTACTGATTCAGCATCTTTTGGGCTCATGAATGATGAAAGATGATCAAAGAAGTAAATGCCACTTCAGGCCACTTACTATGGTAGTCAATCAGAGTTATCATATATTGACAGTCCCAAGTAGCAGTTTCAAACGGGCCCACTATGTCAACAGTTACTTTTTCCCATGTCCCAGTGGGATAAGGTACAGGTTGCAGAGGTGCAGCAGAAATAATAGCTGTCTTGTCAGAAGAGAAACAAACTTGACAGTTCTTGACCTTTTTCTTGACCAAAGAATCAATACCTGGCCAACAGTAGAGCTCCTGAAGGTGCTGCTTTGTACACACAATTCCTTGATAGCCATCATGGGCCAGATTCACCAAGATGTGCTGTAGTGAAACAGGAACAAGACGACATGATCCTCTGAACACATAGTCCTTTTGAACACTGTTCATCCTTACTTGGGGGGGATGTAGGGGGAATAGGGACGTAGATCTTTCCACAGCCATTGATGAAGAAGGCCATCCACGATCAATTTGTGCACATAATGAAGTCAATTCTGGACATGATGCAGTGGCAGAAGCAAACTCAGCTGGAGTTACAGCCGACATCTTAGAAGACAAAAATGCAACAAATTCAGGTTTTGCATCAGAAAGGTCCTCTTCAGAAGCTGGCAAAGGAAATCGAGACAGATAGTCAACAGTTTGGTTTTGAGAACCAGAGCTGTAAACTTCATAGTTAAAGCATAAGAGTTGTGATGTCCAGTGTGCAATTCTTATTCTTGCATTATCTATACCTTTGGGAGAAAGAAGCACCGTTAAAGCTTGATGATCAGTACGAACGATGAACAGCAAAGATTTTGACCACAAAGATAGATTCTCCATTTTTCAACAGCCCAGACACATACTAAGGCTTCTTTTTCAATTGTTGAATACTTGCATTCAGCAGTTGACAAAGTTCTTGAAGCAAATGCAACAATGCGTTCAGTTTTATCGTCATGAATTTGAGCCAGTACAGCACCTAGTACATAGTTTGATGCATCAATTGAAACCACAATGGGCAAATTAGGATCAAATAATGCCAAAGCAGAACTTTTAAGCAGAAATTCTTTCACAGTGTTGAAACTTTTCTGAGCCAATTCTGACCAGCTGAAGTCAACTCCTTTCCTGATACAAGCACGCAATGGCTCTACTACAGTGGCAAAATTTGGAATAAACTTGCTTTACAATGATATTAATCCAAGAAAGGAGCGAAGCTGTGCATCTGTAGGAACAGGTGCATGAAGCATTGCATTAAGATGATCCTCATTTGGATAAACACCTTGTGTGGACACTGTATAACCCATGAAGCGTAGACTTGTCTTCCTGAATTGGCATTTTGGAGTATTCATTTGAAGTCATGCACTCTGTAAGAGTTGAACAACTTTGTTGAGCATGAGCATGCAGTCATGTTCACTCTGTGTCCGACCTCAGACAATGATATCATCAAGATAGTGGGTCACAATAAAGCTCAACTTGAACATTTGTCAATCCTTGCAGTGCAGTTGATAACAGTTTCTGGAATGCAGAAGGTGCCGTGGCGAGGCCAAATGAAACACTCCAAAACCTAAAAAGGCCTTCATGTGTTATAAATGCAGTTAAATCACGGCTTTCTTGGTGTAATGGAAGTTGAAAGTAAGCACTCTCCAAGTCAATTATTGAGAAAACAGTTGCTCCACATAGCTTAGACAACAATTCATCAATATGTGGCAGAGGATAACTGTCCATAATCACAGCTTTATTTGCTTCTCATAGATCTACACACATGCGAATGTCTCGTGATTTTTTCTGCACTACTACAATTGCCGAAACCCAAGGTGATGCATCAACTTTCTCAATAACACCTAGGTCAAGATGACGTTAAAGCTCTTCAGAAACAGCATTCCGAACAGACAAAGGTAAACGTCTGAGTGTTTGACGCATATGTGTAACATTAGGAGAGATCTTTACCTTATGCAACAAACCTTTTGCACATCCCAGTTTAGCCACAGGCACTGTAGCAGAAAGACCCATCACAAGAGCTGAAGACGGAGCAGATTCTGTCAGAATAGAAGATCCTTCAAAGTGAAGATGCAGGCCATTAATTAAATCCATTCTGAGAAGAGCAGTGCCAGACTCAACTATAAAAATTGATGTCTTACAGTTAAAATCATTCTTGGTGACAGTAACAGGTAAGCATCCAAGCACTGGTTTTGTATCACAGGAATAAGCTAGATGTTTCGTTGATCCACAGCGACAACATGCACGAACTGATGAAGTCATCATAGAATCTTTAGAAGTCTTAAAAGTCTTAGAGGAAACAGAAGGCTTTGCAGATGCAGAGTATTTAGCTTTATACTGACCAACAGCTGCCATAGACTTTACTTGTACTGCTTGCACAGGCACCAACTTCTGGTCTGATATGGTTTTATCTTGTTCACCAGCAGCCTCAATTTGAATAGCAATTGTGATGGCTTTACTGAGAGTCAAGTCAGTCTCCCAACAACAGTTTTTCTCTAATATGATTACTGGCCACATTTTCTACTAACTGGTCACGTAACATTTCTTCAAGATTTGATCCAAACTCACATGTGGCTTCTAAATCTTGAAGAGAAGTAGAACTGTTTCACCAGGTACTTGAATCCATTTCCTAAAAAGCATGTTGTTCTGGAATTGCATTCCTCCGAGGAACAAAATATACTTTAAAAGCCTCAATAGCTTCTCCAAAGTCTCTCGTTGATTTGGCAAGGTATAAAAAAAAATATCTGACCTTCTGTGCCTAAACAATGAAGAAAGAGATCTTTCTTTCGTGCAGCAGGCCATTCATCTCCAGATGCATTAACAACCAGTAAATAATTCTTGATATTTAGCCAAACAGCAAAGGGTATTGAAGGCTCACCAGGACATGTCAGGAACTGCATAAGAAATGAAGCAACTGCAGCCATCTTTTGTTCATAATAGTAAAATCCTCGTGGCCAAATTTGTAGTGTTTCAAGTCTAGGTCAGCATGAAGAGTCAAATTGCAGAAGTTACATTTCAAAGATTTATTAGCGTCAAGCATCAGCAGCAAATAATGCCAGCATGCCACATGGTTGCACACATTCAATTGTTCTTCTACACCTTTTATAGGTACCAGCATAGTAACCCATAGCACCCTCTTCTGGTGAATCAATAATACAAGAACAAAACACATAGCAACTGCATAGCAAAATGCCAACTCCTTAAAACCACCGCAACAACACCATAGCAACATTCTAACCCCCAAAACTACCCTAGCAACTGCATAACAATAATACTAACCTCCAGAAAACCCTAGCAACACCATAACAACATTCTACCCCCAACCACCACCATAGCAGCTGCATAGCAACATACTAACACCCCAAAACCACCCAAGTAACTCCATAGCAACAAACTAATCCCACTAAAACCAATCTAGCAAATCCATAGCAAAATAATAATTCCACCAAAACCACCCTAGCAACTCCATACCAACATACTAATCTCCATAAAAACATACTAACCCCCGGAAACCACCCTAGCACTTCCATAGCAACATAATAATCACACCAAAACCACCCTAGCAACTCCATAAAACAGACTAACCTCCCCAAACTACTCTTGCAACTCAGAAAAAAAAAAGAGTAAAAGTCAGATGAGTGTTTGCTCTCAACAGTGTGGCGTCCTCTCCTGTGAAGTCTGTGTGGTTCTAGCTGGGCCGGGCCACTAAACGACAGCTTTACTTACGCCTGACAGCCTGTCGCCGCTCACAGATTAGGTCTGTCTCCTGCATATATTCTAATTGCTACAGCAAGCGTGAAAAGCTATTCTGCGTGTCCATCAATCTCTCATCTGCAGACAGCAGGTTGAGGAGAAATGTATTCTGGGGGCAAGGAAATATGAGAGGCTGAGGAAATATATGCAGCGCTACATGTTATTTAACAGAGTCTCTTGAATATTGAAGTGATGGAGGGACTGCAATGCAACTCTGTACCCTTCTCATAAAGCGCCTGCGGTCACTCGTCTCAGTACACAGGGGAGTGGATATACACATTCTTTTGCATAATGCATCCCAGCATGCCCTGTATCTGAAAGAAGCACTTTCTGAGAAAACAGGGAATTTAGGAATATAATATCCATGATATCTTTCAAAGCTCGGCACCACAGGCTGAATTTGTATATATGTAGCCATGTCCTGAAACACAGGACGCTGAAAACAAGCAAACGATTGGCAAAATGTTTCTGTGATGACTGGGTACAGCAATAGTTGCAAAATACAGGCAGAATAGGGCATTTTTCATGGAACCCTCATAAAAGATCTGTCCTTTTGGCTTCAACGATTGCCCTTAAGCAAGCAAAATGGCCCAAAACATTTTCTTTTTGCATGTAACAGAACATGAAAAGGATAATTTGGAAAGAAAACCAGAAAACGAGCTTGACTTTCATTCCCTGGGTCTCTTCATCCATACAAACACATGCTGTTTCTGATAGCAGATAGCTCTGTTTATTTGGACATGCTTTTATACTTAGACCAGCAAAAAAACTTAAATGACTTGCCCTGTTTATCTCATTGCTTATGATAAATCGAACACCCTGCTATTCATTTCTTTTGGCATAGGAAATAAATTCACTCAGGCGGTGATCAAAATGTTGATCAGCGGGTTGCAGAATAATATGAATTTGATGAGCTGACCATCCATATAAAAGTGAATTTTTAGACTGTACATCCGAGTTAAAAGCTAATTTTATACAAAGAGGTGGTGATTAAGAGACTGAAAAAACTGCTGCAAACATCAAAAAGGAGTGAGTAGTTTTATTTTAAGTCTTTTTGTTCTTTAATGCTTCTATGATCATGGACTTTTAAAGTTTTGCCTTTTTGGAGCAGACAAAAGTATGGGATGACTCAGAAATATACTGTAGTCAGCATCTATTTGAGAATAATAAATTACATCTAAATACAGCACAATGTCCTTTAATGGAATCCACATCCACATTTAAATGCATTACTGCATTATTAAAGGAATATTTCACCAGAAAATGAAAATTCTGTCATCATTTATTCACCCATCATATGTGTATATCAAAGGATGATGGACGTATTGATGGACAAAAGCTTTGACATATGGGTGAGTAAATGATGACAGAATCTTTGAGCTTAAAGCTTAACGTGATGAACCGTCCCTTTAAGCAAAGCATGTCACAGAATATCAGAATATCTTCAGCAACTGAAAAACGGAGTTAGATCAGAGCAGCATTTCAGGATTTATGCATTTTGGATTTAATAAAATATGTTTCCAAAAGGGGCTTACATGAGAACTGCGTAAATAAATTTGAATATTTGTTTAAAGATACTGGCATTCAGATGAGGAACACATCAGGGTTATCTCAGAATATTCTGAGATACCTCTTATAAATTTTGACTGTTTTTTTGTTGTTGTTGTTTTTTTTCTCATACCCACAACTACAGAAACAAAGAAAACTCTATAAATATACATTATGGAAGCTCGTTTCAGTCACAGGATAAAAGAAAGGTGATTGTGACTTTTGTCCTTACAATTATGACTTGTTTTTTTTTAGATATGTGACCCTGGACCACAAAAGCCTTAAGTCTCTGGGGTATATTTGTAGAAATAGCCAAAACTACATTGTATGGGTCAAAATTATAGATTTTTCTTTTATGCCAAAAATCATTAGGACATTGAGTAAAGATCATGTTCCATGAAGATATTTTGTAAATTTCCTACTGTAAATATATTAAAACTTAATTTCTGATTAGTAATATGCATTGCTAAGAACTTCATTTGGACAACTTTAAAGGTGATTTTCTCAATATTTTGATTTTGTTGCCCCCTCAGATTCCAGATTCCAGATTTTCAAATAGTTGTAACAATACCTTAGCAAACCATAACATACCATACATCAATGGAAAGGTTAATTATTCAGCTTTCAGATGATGTATAAATCTCAATTTTGGAAAATTGACCCTTATGACTGGTTTTGTGGACCAGGGTCACATAGAAATTCAGACTTACTGACTATCCATATAAAACTAAATTTTTAGACTGTACATCCGAGTTAAAAGCTACTTTTATACAAAGAGGTGGTGATTAAGAGACTGAAAAAACTGCTGCAAACATCAAAAAGGAGTGAGTAGTTTAATTGTCTTTAGTCTTTTTGTTCTTTAATGCTTCTATGATCATGGACTTTTAAAGTTTTGCCTTTTTGGAGCAGACAAAAGTATGGGATGACTCAGAAATATACTGTAGTCAGCATCTATTTGAGAATAATAAATGACATCTAAATACAGCACAATGTCCTTTAATGGAATCCACATCCACATTTAAATGCATTACTGCATTATTAAAGGAATATTTCACCAGAAAATTAAAAGTTCATTTCAGTAAATTCAGACTTGCCAGAAATTACCTTGCAATTATACATATATAAAGAAAGATATTAACTCAGAATATCTCTCAGAATAGACTTTTTCCTTGAAATTCCAAGTATACATCTCACAATTCATACTTTTTTCTCTGAATTCTCTCTCTCTCTTTCTCTCTCTCTAATTTATTTATTAAATTTTTTTGCCACAGAATAAAAAATGAAAAAGGTAAGATTTTCTAGATTGCTAGATTTCTCTCAAATTTCAGATTTTTTTTCTCTTGCATATGTGGGCAATTCTCTTGCAGTCGTGGCCTAATGGATAGAGAGTTGGACTTGTAACCCGAAGGTCATGGGTTCGAGTCTCAGGTCTCAGGGATTGTAGGTGGGGGAGTGAATAACCAGCACTCTCTCTACCCTAAATACCACGACTGAGGTGAGACTCTTGAGCAAGGCACCGAACCCCCAACTGCTCCCCGGGCACAGCAGCATTGGCTGTCCACTGCTCCGGGTGTGTGTTCATTACTGTGTGTACACTTGGATGGGTTAAATGCAGAGCACAAATTCCGAGTATGGGTAACCATACTTGGCCACACACCACTTCCCTTTCCCCCTTTCCCTTTAGATGTCCCGATTTTGACATTTTTCTCTGAATTGTTTGTATCTTATGATTCTAATTTTCTGACTTTTTTTTTTCTTTTCATAATTGCAAGAAAAAAAGTCTGAATTTTATGCTTTAAACTCAAGAAAAAGAAAAAAAGACATAAAAAAGATGATGAGATTTAAAAAAATCTCAATTACCTTTTTTATCCTGTAGCAGAAACAAGTTTTCATATTGCATTCTGTACATCACTAAAGTAGACTAAATATAACTAGTGTAGGTATATCAAGTGCAAGTATTGTGCATGCATTGCAAATGCACAATATGGGTAGTAATATACACAGCATACTAAATATTCATAGACGAAGACATGGCCGTGCAAGATGACACTGCATCATTTCTTACAATGACTGCACCACTTTGACTTTCAATATCACAGATGTGACCGAAGGAATTGATAAGGAACTGATGCACTGGACAACTTCAATACTACCACTGACTGCCAATTAACTTCCAGTTAAAACCGTTTCTTTGCACCAGGATAAGTCTGTCCATTATTAGAAAGACAGTGGCAGGATATAGACAAGCATCCTAACCTCCTCCACACATGAGCGCTGGAAAATAGATCTGCTCTCCTGCATGTCTGCTCTCATTAAGTAAATGTCAGTAAGGCTAAAGACGACCTTTTCGCCGGACAATAAAGAACTGTCGATATTTGCTGGTTGCATTTCATCTGTTTCCACTTGGTTTTTTGTCAGACTTGTTTCTTTGGGAAATCCCAAGGAGATTTCACATGCTACTCAAACTATGCAAATTGTTAGATTACGATTCATTGATCAGGTATGTTGACAATAGTACGCCATGGTGCCTGGGTAGCATACCATTTCTGGTGTATTTTTGAAATACATATTTAAGTTGAAAACTAAAATTGTCACATCAGTAGAAATGGTATTCAAAACACATTTTACTTCCATATTTCTAAGTGGATAGTACATTAAACAAGAAGC
This sequence comes from Barbus barbus, assembly GCF_936440315.1. NCBI lineage: Eukaryota > Metazoa > Chordata > Actinopteri > Cypriniformes > Cyprinidae > Barbus > Barbus barbus. The sequence continues at coordinate 26,826,867 of NC_136756.1, read as the reverse complement.
AAATGTAGGCTTTTAATATCAAAAGTAGATTTTAATATCATAAATTTCAATGCTTACATACAAACACTCATCATATGCAGTAGAGAGGTTTGTGGTATATCAACATGAAAATTACCTTATGTTTGCATGTCCCAATACCTCATAGATACATCCCCATCACCAGTGAAGCACATAATTGCAGAGCATCATAGAAGAGGGCAAATTGGGTTGCAGCTTATGTAAAATGATTTATGTATAGTAATGTCCATCTTGAACGTCAAAGCTGTTTAAAGAAGCTGAAAAGTTATGGAAATGCATGAAAATCACTTTTTCTTTTTTTGATTGTATCAGTTTTTAATTTGTGTTCCAGCTGGCTGCCTATCAAAATCATAAGTCATTGCTAATAATTTATTTCTTTTGAAAATAAGCAGCTGGACCTGGAAATAGGACGTGCAGCATTATGCAAACTCCATGTTTATAAAAAAAAAAAACACTGCCGCTTGAAATAAAATAAACATTCACTGAAATAAATAAACAAAATGTACTATTTTATTTCAGCTATTTGCCAAGGAAATATTTCTCATTTTCTTTTTGTTGAATTTGATGTACTACTGCTGAAATAAATATTTATCAAAACACTGAAATAAATTTTAAATAAATTAAATTAAAGTATATTATAAAAAAACTAATAAAAATGAAAACATAACAATAAAAAAAAAAAAAAGAAAACACTCAAACTAGTAACTTGAGAAACTTCAATTATACAGTGTGTTTCTAATCACTCGAGGTGTTCGACTGGACTTTGTTAAACCAACAATCTCTATAAGCAATGACATGTACAGTTCCCTGTTTAATTGGTTTTAATTATTAATGCAAATTAATTGTTAATCTATTTCTTCACGGAGCATGTTCCATCACTCTGTGCACAGATGCCTCAGGATAAGCGTTATCTCGCACTGCAGTGAATGATGGCACTGTGGTCTAATGCATCACACATCACAAACTTCATTAATGTAAACTCTGCAGTCTTCTATATAAAACTCTTCCAAGGTTTCCTAGTAAAACAAGTACAGAAAGCGATGCAAACTCTGGGCTCTGTCTATAAAATTATCCTAACTCGAATGGAACCTTGTTAGTGATTATTCCAAACTCCCTACATAGGAAGCACCTAAATGGTGTTCCACCTGCTGAGCAAACATTGCGATAGTAATAAGCATATATTAGATTAAATAGTTAATTTTTAATTAGATTGCACTATTTTTTATGCACACTAATCCATGCAAGCAAAGTACCTATGATGCTGCCTAAGAATTTGACTAAACAAGGTATTTTCTAAGGCAACATAATTAAACATCTTTTGGAACAGCTTTTGCACTAGGGGTACACTAATGCCCTTAAGTGTAGCCTGCATAGGGCGCTCAGTAGGTTATGGAATAAAGCCAGAGTGTTTTGAAACATTAGCATTGGTGTGAATTGAAGATGAAGTTTGTCTTTGGTTGCACTGACCTTGGATTCGCCGCAGGCCGTGTGTAATGAAGGTAAACATTATGCTACGGCTGGAAGCAGAGTGAGAGAAGATGTCAGGTCATCTAATTGAATAATTGTCCCAACAGTCCTCCTGTTTGTCTGTCTCCTCCCTACATGCTGATCAGCAGACAGGCATTCATCATTATTACACCATCTCTACTCTCGTTTGCTGGCCGTATATATCTATCTTTGATCTTCACTTTAGGGTGTTTTTGCAGTGAGCGCTTGTACTGTAAACAGGTCTTATTTTCAATAGGTATGTATACTGTAGTCAGACTAAAGGGCCTTTGTTTTCCAGAAAGCCTTAACTCTATATTCCAGGTATGATATAAAGATAACCCATGAAACCATTAAAGCAGGCAAAGGTGTACTTTGGCCACATGCACACTGCTGTGAGACTGACAATAGCATTTATGCCACATGAAAGTGAGGGAATAATAATAATATTTTATAATGTGCTACAAACACTTTTCAATTCTATGAAAATCTCATTACTCTGATCTTGAAGGAGTTCACACATCGCTGCGTTGGTAATAGTTCATGGAACATGGATTTGAAGAACAGTTGCATAGTAAGTGTCTCTTCATCCCTTTAATTATAGCGGCTGTGTGAAGCCCTTCAGATGGTATCGTCAGGCAGATCAGAACTTTCTCCATGTAGACACTGTGTGGCTCTCCTTGAGCAGAAAGCGCTCATTGTTCATGTAACCATGGCAATGCTCTTGGCTCTCACAGACTGTCACTGTCAATACTTTCAACATTCAAGGCTTATATATTATTACAGTATGTACTTCTAACTAAAGAACAGTCCAAAATACCCTAACAACCTTAACCGAATGTTACCCACCAAAAACGAGTGGTCATGTTTGTTCTATCGCCATTGTCGTTTCATTTCATTCTTTTCTTTAACTGGATGTTTATTGATGACAAGGATTTTGATGCTGTTTAACGTGGATTTTCCTGTCTTTATGATTTTAACAAACAGCTAACCTTAATTCTGAAAGCAATCAGGCTATGAATATTTCTGCACCTTTATGCAATGGACATTAATTATACTGTGCATCAAATACAGTGAAGCAATCATAGATGTGAAAAAATGCCCACCTATTTTAACTTAAAAACTTAATTTCCGTTGCTGCCTTAAATTCTACATTTTAATCAACTTGGTTGTACACATAATTTCAACTTAGATTACATGAAAAAGTTTATTAAAAATAAAGTTGAATTTCCCATAACTTATAAAAAAGTTTATATTACTCAACTTAATTTGATGAGTTAAACAAATGTACTAAAAACATAAGATTTTTTTTGGCATTTGGTAACTTTTTGTTGAAGTACTAAAATCAATAAAACTAAAATAAATTATTATTATAAATGTATTCAATTATACATTAATAAATTAAAATCAGATAAAAAAATATACTAAATAAATAAATACAAATTCTGAAAGCAGACAACAAAATGACTAAAACTGAAAATATAAAAATAAAAGCTAATTCACAGCATCTAGCGTTGACTTGCAAAATTAACCACTAAATTTTCACAAACACAATTCAGATTTTCACTAGAAAATGTAAAGCAAGTTTATTCATCATCTTCATCGCCGTCTTCTTCTTCTTTTCCCAGTAACAACTATGACACCACATGGTTAAATCCCATCATCAAATTATTAGTGCATGCATGCGTGTAACGGTTCAGTGGTTGTAGTAACAAGGCACACAACGACAGAATAAACAAAAGAGGAGTCTTTAATAAACCGCATCAACTCACTTATGACAATATGTTAACTTAAGATCGGACAAACATAATGGCAAAACTGAGGACTTATAAAGGGGAGGAACAAACGAGGAAACAAGGTAATTAATAGAACACAGGTGATGACGATAATTAATTAACAGAACTAGGACATGAACAAAAACAGGAAGAACCAAATATGGGCAGAAAGGAAACTAAACAGAAACAGATACGTTACAGTATCTCCCCCTCCCGGAAGGTGCGTCCCGCACCGTAACAGTAACATCGGGGAGGGGGGGCGGGCGTCCTGGAGGCTGGAGTAGGGCCAGGATAGGACAGGGAAGCCTCCAGGGCGGATCTGAAGACTCGGGAGACCATGGCGGATCTGGAGACTCGGGAGGCCATGGTGGATCTGGAGCCTTGGGAGGCCATGGCGGATCAGGAGACACGGGAGGCCATGGCGGATCAGGAGACACGGGAGGCCATGGCGGATCAGGAGACACGGGAGGCCATGGCGGATCAGGAGATTCGGGAGGCCATGGCGGATCTGGGTCCTCGGACGGCCATGGCGGATCTGGGTCCTCGGGCGGCCATGGTGGATCGGGGTCCTCGGGCGGCCATGGCGGATCGGGGTCCTCGGGAGGCCCTGATGGATCTGGGTCCTTGGACGGCCATGGCGGATCTGGGTCCTCGGGCGGCCATGGTGGATCGGGGTCCTCGGGCGGCCATGGCGGATCGGGGTCCTCGGGAGGCCCTGATGGATCTGGGTCCTTGGACGACCATGGCGGATCGGGGTCCTCGGGAGGCCCTGATGGATCTGGGTCCTTGGACGACCATGGCGGATCTGGGTCCTTGGGCGGCCATGGAGGATCGGGGTCCTCAGGCGGCCTTGGCGGATCTGGGTCATTTGTGGCCTTGGCGTTTGGCCTGGCCACACAGACTGGGACTATATGGCCCCCCCCCAAAATGTCTTTGGGAAAGTTCCCCTCTGGGGGCCACATTGGAGGAGAGGGCACTAGAGGGCGCTCTGGAGGAGCGGGCACTAGGGGGCGCTCTGGAGGAGCGGGCACTGGGGGGCGCACGGGAGGCGCGGAGCTGGACGGAACCAGCGGAGACGAAGGAGAGCTGGACGGGACCAGCGTAGATGCAGGAGGGCGCTCTTGCAGCGCGGACTCCTGAGGGCGTTCTTGCAGCGCCGACACTTGAGGGCGCTCTTGCAGCGCAGACACTTGAGGGCGCACGGGAGGCGCGAAGCTGGATAGAACCAGCGGAGACGAAGGAGAGCTGGACGGGACCAGCGGAGACGCAGGAGGGCGCTCTTGTAGCGCGGACTCTTGAGGACGCTCTTGCAGCGCGGACTCTTGAGGGCGCTCTTGTAGCGCGGACACTTGAGGGCGCTCTTGCAGCGTGGATTCAAAGGGGCGCTCTGGTAGCGCGGACATTAGAGGGCGCTCTTGTAGCGCGGACATTAGAGGGCGCACGGGAGGCGCGGGGCTGGACGGGACCAGCGGGAACTCAGGTGGGCTGGACGGGACCAGCGGGAACTCAGGTGGGCTGGACGGGACCAGCGGGAACTCAGGTGGGCTGGACGGGACCAGCGGGAACTCAGGTGGGCTGGACGGGACCAGCGGGAACTCAGGACGGCTGGACGGGACCAGCGGGAACTCAGGACGGCTGGACGGGACCAGCGGGAACTCAGGACGGCTGGACGGGACCAGCGGGAACTCAGGACGGCTGGACGGGACCAGCGGGAACTCAGGACGGCTGGACGGGACCAGCGGGAACTCAGGACGGCTGGACGGGACCAGCGGGAACTCAGGCGGGCTGGACGGGACCAGCGGGAACTCAGGCGGGCTGGACGGGATCCTCTTGCGAGGTGCAGGGATAGGAGGGCACAGACGAGGAGCAGGCACTGGATGGCACTGACGAGGAGCAGGCACTGGATGGCACTTGCGAGGTGCAGGAATTGGAGGGCACTGACGAGGAGCTGGCACTGGAGGGCGCTTACGAGGAGCAGGTACAGGAAGGCACTGGCTAGAAGCAGACACTGGAGAAAGCACGGGAGCCGAGAACTCCGGAGGAAGAGCCTCATCCAGTAGCCCCCTGTTCTGTGTCAGTGGAATCCTCCTATGCGTGGGTGGCGGAATCACCGTCGCGTTCGGCGCAACGTTCATCGCCGGTTGCGGCGGTTTCCTCCTCACCGCGGGCGGAACATTCTTCGCCGCGGACGGCGGCATCCATTTCGCCACCGGCGGAACCCCTTTAGTCGTGGCCGGCGCAACGTTCATCGCCCTTTGCGGCGGAATCCTCCTCGCCGCGGGCGGAACATACATCGCCGGGTACGGCGGGATCCTTATTTTTGCGGGCGGCGGAAACTTCTTCGCCGTGGACGGCGTAACGTTCATCGCCTCCTGCGGCGTTATCCTTTTCGCCGCGGGCGGAACATTCCTCGCCGTGTACGGCGGTTTCCTCTTCGCCGCGGGCAGAAACCAATTTGCCGCGGGCGGAATCCACCAACTCTTGGCGGACAGGGGAAGCGAGCTGTGGATCTCCGGAGCTCCCTTCCGGGGAACCAAAACCAACCGCCTCCTCTGCATGCTGTAATCTTCTGTGTGGTCCGATCTTCTGTAACGGTTCAGTGGTTGTAGTAACAAGGCACACAACGACAGAATAAACAAAAGAGGAGTCTTTAATAAACCGCATCAACTCACTTATGACAATATGTTAACTTAAGATCGGACAAACATAATGGCAAAACTGAGGACTTATAAAGGGGAGGAACAAACGAGGAAACAAGGTAATTAATAGAACACAGGTGATGACGATAATTAATTAACAGAACTAGGACATGAACAAAAACAGGAAGAACCAAATATGGGCAGAAAGGAAACTAAACAGAAACAGATACGTTACAATGCGTTCTTCTCTATTGCAAATAAATGAAAAAGAGTGTCAGTCACTGGGGTTAATTCACACATTTCCAGCTAAATTAGCTGGTGCTGGTGAAAATGACTCTGATTAAATATGGATTGATGGCTGAAAGTATTTAAATGGAGTTTTGTATTTTACAGCTTGACACGTAATCTTCCTCTTTCCAGTCTGAGTACAAATTAAATCAACAACAGCTGGAAAACAAGAGAAAAACGGGTACGATCAGTCAGCTGTAATTAAAATAGCACATAAAATGATGATGAGCCTCACATTTAAAAGTTTGATGGGCAAATCACGCCTGCTGCACTACACATTTACTATGTTTCAGTTATTTTAGCCATGTCTCAAAGATTCGGTGATCTTTCTTTGTAACATAACAAATCATTTTTTACTTTGCTTTTAGAGAACAAAAGCAAATTATGAAATAAAGAAACATCATGTAGTTTCTCTTAAATGTGTTAAAGGAATAGTCCACCCAATTATGAAACAACAACTGGAAGTTTTTATTAAAACACTTACGAGGACAGTTTAGGTCATCACAATACGAAACAAGGAAATATCAATTCACAATTAATTTGTTGCAAGTCCAGGAAATCAGTGATATTAAGTTACCTCAGTCACACATATGTTGCACAAGACAGCGAATAGTCCTGAGAAACTAATAACAGCACAAGATTGAAATGAGATAAAACTGCTTCTTATAAAACGGCTCATTCTCTTATTACTGTAATTCTCGACCTCAGGCCCGACTCCAGAATCAAATCACTGAGGGTGCTTCTTAAATTATTGTGTGTGTGTATATTTACAGTGCCCTCCAGTATATTGGAACAGTAAAGACAAAATTGCTCTGTTGGCTGTGGAGTCAAGACATTTACAAATATGATTAAAAGATGAAAATGAGGCAAAACTACAGAATGTCTATATATTAGTGCGTCTGTTGCTATGGCTCAAAGAGAGCTCCGTTCATATAATCACTAAAAAGCTGTCACTCATCTTAGTTCATCGCAATCTCACGAAGATACGTTATTATCAATTAGCTACATTGCTCGATGCTGCAAAAACACTTTAAAATAGAAACCAATCTCCAGAGCGCAAACCATAGCATGCATAGTCTGCCAAATCTGCAATAAACTGCCATTAATACAGCTTTAACTGAAGGTGCTTAGCACCCTCTAGCACCCCTGTAGAACTAGGCCTGTTTGACCTTCCTCTTTTCCTGACTACATGAAGTTTAGCTTGTTAAGATTTGAGAGTACAGCATGTTTTAAATTGATTTAGAAATGAGCCTTCACCTGCTCAGCATTTCTAATATGTGAGGATCTCAAGTTCTCAGCACTTCTACCAACTGTATGAAGATGTAAATTTAGCAACTAAACAAGCAGCCCTTCAGGCATCTTCCTGATTCGTCACACTGAGGAGAGAGTGAGGGAGAAAAAAAAAAACTTTCATCTAAGGCTAAAAACGAATTATGTTTTAGTTAAAATCTTGCCTTTAGCAAATCCAGACAATAATCAAAATGCATTTACAATGGAAAGGAATACAAAAATAAACCCAAGGGAAAATGTTATTGCTCAGAGGTTGCTCTGTCATGGCAAGAAAATTCTCAGCTAGATGTCTCTCCTAAAATTGCACAGAAATATATACAGTGCTGTAAAAAGTGTGTTTTTTTGCCCCCTTCCTGTATTTTTTTTTTTTTGTTTTTTTTGTTTTTTGCATATTTTTCACACTTAAAAGATTCAGATCATCAAACAATTTTTAATATTACACAAATATAACCCGAGTAAATAAAAAATGCAGCAGTTTTGAAATAATAATTTCATTTATTAAGGGAAAAAGCAGTCCAAATCTGTCTGGCCCTATGTGAAAAAGTAATTGCCGCCTAAATCTAAAAACTGTTTGTGCCACCCTTTGCAGCAACAACTGCAATCAAGCATTTGTGATAACTGGCAATGAGTCTTTCAGATCGCTGTGGATGAATTTTGGCCCACTTTGGCACAATTCTTTGCAGAATTGTTTTAATTCAGCCACATTGGAGGGTTTACGAGCATGAATGGACTGTTTAAGGTCATGCCACAGCATCTAAATTGGATTTAAGTCTGGACGTTGACTTGGCCACTCCAAAACCTTAATTATGTTTTTCTTGAGCCATTCAGAGGTGGACTGGTGTGTTTGGGATCATTGTCCTGCTGCATAACCCAAGTGCACTTGAGCTTGAGGTATCAAACTGATGGCCGGACATTCTCCTTCAGGATTTTCTGATAGAGTGCAGAATTCATGGTTCCATAAATTATGGCAAGTCGTCCAGGTCCTGAAGCTGCAATGCAGCTCCAGACCATCACACAACCACCACCATGTTTGGCTGTTGGTATTATGTTCTTCTTATGAAATGCTGTGTTGGTTTTATGCAAGATGTAACGGGACACACAAAAGTTTTGTCTCATCAGTCCACAGAATATTTGCCCAAAATCTTGGGGATAATTAAGATATTTTTTGGCAAATGTGAGATGAGCCTTTGTGTTATTTTTGGTCAGCAGTGGCTTTTGCCTTGGAACTCTCCCATGGATGCCGTTTTTGCCCAGTCTTGTTCTTATTGTTGAATCATGAACACTGACCTTAATTGAGGCGAGTGAGGCCTACAGTTTTTTATATGTTGTTCTGGGTTCTTTTATGACCTACTGGATGAGTCGTCATTGCGCTCTAGTAATCTAGTAATTTTAATAGGCCTGCCACTCCTGGGAAGGTTCACCACTGTTACAAGTTTTCTCCATTTGTGGATAATGGTTCTGACCATGGTTCGCTGGAGTCCCAAAGCCTTAGAAATGGCTTAATAACCCTTTCCAGACTGATACATGTCAACTATTTTGTTTCTCATCCGTTCTTGAATTTCTTTAGATTGCGGCATGATGTGTTGCTCTTTAAGCATGCTTCACTTCGTCAGACAGGTTCTATTTAAGTTCTAAGTCATTTCTTGATTCAACAGGTCTGGCAGTAATCAGGCCTGGGTTTGGCTAGTGAAATTTAATTCAGCTTTCTAAAATAATGTGGTTAATCATAGTTTTTTCACGATTTAACAGGAGGGGGCAATTATTTTTTCTCGTAGGGCCAGGCAGGTTTGGACAGCTTTTTTTCCCCTTAATAAATTAAATCATCATTTAAAAACTGAATTTTATATTTACTTGCATTATCTTTGTGTAATATTAACATTTGTTTGATGATCTGAATCTTTTAAGTGTGACAAATATGCAAAAAAACTAACTAAATAAGTAAATAATTAAAAAACAGCAAGAAAAAACTTTTCACAGCACTGTATGAAATAAAAGAAATGCAGACAACAAACCCAGAGGACAATACTATTGATCAGAGGCTGCACTTTCATATTTCTCAGGTAAGAAAAATATGAATACATCAAAATATAAAAGCATCTGCCAAATGTATAAATTCTTTATGATGATGTCCTTCAGGGGAAAACTCAGAAAGGCAAGAACTTCCAGCAATAGTCTTAATCTTAATGTAATCTTTAAATCTTAAATATTTGAGATATTAAAAAAGTTATGTGTTATGTAGAAGCTTGTTTGTGCTATGTAATAAATACATTTAAAAAGGTAATTGTGACTTTTTAAATCACATAATTTTGTCTTTTTTCATTCCTTGTTTGAAACATACATTTGCAATTGTGATATATAAACTCAGAAAGCTGCAAGAAAACTAACAATAGAAAGAAAACTAACACTAACTCAGAATACTCAGAAGAAAGTCATAATTGCACAATATAAACTCTTATAAAATGTGAACTCAGAATTACGAGAGAATCTGAGAAAAAGTCTTAATTGTAAGATATAAACACATAATTGTACATAAATAAATAAAAAGAAGTTATAATATAAATAAATACCCCCCCATACATACATTCTTACATATATATATATATATAAAGTATTCATTCATACCCCATAATTTTTTCCCACATTTTCCATGTTGCTGTCTTGTGTTCAACTGCTTAAATTATTTTTTTCCCACATCATTCTACTCTCCATACACCATAATGGCAAAGCAAAAAACAGGTTTTTAACACCTTTGCAGATTTATTAAAAATAAAAAACTTAAATGAGTTTTGTAGAACTGAAAAGTAAAGTAAAGGTAAAACTTAAATTCCATTGTATAAGTATTCAAATCCTTATCTGGAACAGTTGAAATTTCGTAAAAAAAAAAAAAAAGAAAAAAAAAAGGAAAAGGACATGATGTGTGGCCAAGTATGGTGACCCATACTCGGAATTTGTCCTCTGCATTTAACCCAGTCAAGTGCACACACACAGCAGTGAGTAGTGAACAAACACACACCTGGAGCAGTGGGCAGCCAATGCTGCGGCGCCCGGGGAGCAGTTGGGGGTTCGGTGCCTTCCTCAAGGGTCTCACCTCAGTTGTGGTATTGAGGGTGGAAAGAGCACTGGACATTCACTCCCCCCACCTACAATCCCTGCCGGACATGAGACACGAACTCGCGAACTTACAAGGTTACAAGTCCAACTCTGCACTTTGAGTGAAGTTAACCTGTGGCAAATTCAATTGACACACGTCTTAATAAAAGGTCTAACAGCTGATAATGCATATCAGAGCAAAAACCAAACCCTGAGATCAAAAGAACTGCCTGTAGAGCTCAGAAACAGGTTTATGTCAAGACACAGATCTGGGGAAGAGTTCAGAAAAAAAAATTGCTGCATTGAAGGTTCACAGAAGCATGTAGCCTTCATTATCCATAATGGAAGACATTTGGAACAACTAGAACTCTTCCTAGAGCTGGACTCCTGGCCAAACTGAGCAATTGATGGAGAAGGGCTCCATGCTCCATTATCATATATGCAGTTGGGAGAAATCTACAGAAGGACAAATATCACTGCAACACTAAACCGATCTGGGCTTTATATCAGTGTGGCCAGACTCAATCTTCTCCTCAATGAAGACACACGAAAACACACTTGGAATTTGGAACACACTTGGAATCCTTTAGGTGTCTGAGAACACCTAAAGGATCCTCAGACTGTGAGAAACAAGATTCTCTGGTTTGATGAGCCTCAATTCCAAACATCATGTTTGAAGGAAACCAGCTCTGCTCATCACCTGCAGAGTACCATCCCAAAAGTAAAGTGTGCTGGTAGCAGCCTCATGCTGTGGGGCTATTTTTCAGCGGCAGGGACCGAAGGACTCATCAGAATAGAAGAAAAGCTCAATGCGCAAAACATATTGAGATAGCCTTAATGAAAACCCAGTACAGAGCATTCAGAACCTCAAACTGGGCAGAAGGTTCACCTTCCAACAGGAAAATGACCCTAAGCACACAGCGAGAGTGGCTTATCGACAATTCTGTGAATGTCCTTGAGTGGCGCAGCCACAGCCTGGGATTGAACCCAATCAAATATTTCTGTAGAAACCTGAAAAAGTGCATCCAACCTGACAGAGCTTGAGAGGTGAAGAGGTGAGAAGAAAAATGGCAGATAATCGCCAAATGCTGATATGCAAATCTTGTTGCATCATACCCAAAATGACTTGAGGCTGTTAAGGTGCTTCAGCTAAGTATCGTGTTTAGGGTTTGAATAATTATGCAATGTACCTATGTCAGGTTTTTTTTTTTTTTTTTGGTGTGACAGTTCTGTTGGGAGTGTAGATTGATTAACATAAGGCTGCAACATGAAACGTCAAATAAACGAAGGGGTATGAATACTTTCGCAAGGCACTGTGTATATATATATCTACCAAAGATGCATAACACATTATCATCATCATAAAATAGTCTCAGCAAGCTAACGTATGTGGGTTTTGTCTGATAGACACACTAAAGGCTAACACAAAACTGCTAATGAGAAAGTTGACAGATGACCGGCCATGTTCAGACATATTTTGACTTATAATGACAGAGGTGGCTGAATGTGTATAAATAATTTTAATCAACTTCACGAGTGGGTAAAACTGATTCCCCTCTCGGCAACATCACATGCAGTCAGTCAGAGAGATGCAGAAGAAACTTCAGGCAGCAGTTGAGGCCGAGGTAACCCCGTTTCAGTGGGTTAACAGAAAGCAGTTTGGACATCTCTGCCTGGTTTGAGAATCTGAAGCAGAACACTAATAGTAAATGGCTGTTGCAAAATTATTAAGCCAGCACAAAGCGACTGTGCCATTAGATGGTATGCTATTGTTATTTATAATGTCAGCAATGATTTCATGCACCCAAAGAGTCAATTCATGATCTGCCTCTCTGACCAAACTAAACATACACTGACAGGAAAAAATGGTGTAGGATGTATTTCACTCAAATATTGCTAAATTTACAATTAATTACAAAGTAATGGCAAGATTCATTATATGAAACGCATTGAAAGTAACATGAAAAGTGTTGTAGTAGGTTCCATGATTGTTCAGAAGACTACAGACTAATTTTAGATTGGAAGTAAAGCAAATAGTGAAAGATATTCAGTGCATTCACAGAATTCAATCAAGTGCTAGTGGAAAAGATGTTTTAGATGTTTCTTGAAAATTGCATGGCTAATGAAAACTAGAAAGATGAAATCTATAGCAAATACCGTGTTTCTGTGTGTGAAAACTCTGTCTCCTGTTTACTCACTTCATGCTATTCCAAATCCAACTTTTTTTGGCTTCCGTGGACCACAAAAGAAGATGTTAGGCATCATGTTAGGTACTGACAGGTTCAAACAGCATTCACTTTCACCGCACTTTATTTTTCACACGATGAAAGTGACTGCGGGTGTCATTCTGCCAGAAATCCACTTTTGTGTTTCTCAGATGAAAGTCAGTCATGCGGGTTTGGAACAACATGAGGGTGCATAAATGACAGAATTTTCATTTTGGAATTGAAGGATCCATTTAATGCCTTCATGACTGTACAGCACTAGTCCTAAATGTGCCCACTTTGTTGCATGAGTTTATACTTTAGTTTCCAGACAAATAAGTGCATGTTCTATACTTTGAGTGCCGTTGATGCCTATCAAGCCTAGCCAACAAATTGCATTACTTCTTACAAGAATAAAAATAAAAGCATCTGGATTTGTTCTCATGAAGTCCGGATCTGGACAAATCGGCTGTGTCCTGACATGAAAGGCATCAAGTGGAGGTCATGTAATAAAAGCTCGATTGGTGCCTTTGATCTGCCAGCGAGCAAATACCCCGCAGGAGCGGAGACACTTTCCTCTGGCTTTTATTTTTTATGTCATTTTTGTAACCACTTATTATAGAGTTTTACTGCACGATCTCAAGGGAAATCTACTTAGAATGGTGCCCATCGGTTAGACAATGCACCCCTGATGCTTAATGGTGTCTGATGAGAGCTGATGGGAAAATATTTGTAAAAAGCCCTTCACTAGCTGGCATCAGACTTCATTTGTACCTTAAAACCTTAAAACTCGTATGTGACATGACACACTACATGCATTAGCAATGCAAACAGTGTAATTCAAGATGATGGCGTCACAAAAACACAACAACTGAAAGGTTGTATGCACTGAAGTTGGGCAAGACTTTCCTAATTCCTAAAGAAATAGTTAAAAAAAAATTTAGCTGAAAATGTACTTAACCTCAGGGCATCCAAAATGTACACGAGTTTGCTTCTTCATCAGAACAGATTTGGAGAAATGTAGCATTGCATCTCTTGCTCACCAATTGATCCTCTGCAGTGAATGGGTGCCGTCAGAATAAGAGTCCAAACAGCTGATAAAAACATCACAATAATCCACAAGTAATCCACTCCAGTCCATCAGTTAAAGTTCCCCTATTATGGATTTTTGAAAATTACCTTTCATGCAGTGTGTAACAGAGCTCTAAGTGAATGAAAACATCCTGCAAAATTTTAAATCTGAAAGTGCACCGTGTATACAATTATTGTCTCTCCAAAGAAAGAGTCGACTCTGAATCATTGAAACGAGTCGTTTCTAAAACAAATCCCAAGCCGTTTCATGTTGATGTCAAAATGAAACATTAGCATATTGCCTGCCCACTTGTTGGTCTTTTCGGGTTGGTCTGAATGAAAATGCAAATTCATTCTTTGCCACTAGGCGCCGCTTTTGGAGCGGTAAAAATAGCGGTTTCCCCTGTAACACTGTACACAAAGCAGCACTGTGCTCACAAATGTTATTTTATCAGGCATTACAGGCAAGATGAAATGAAAATTAGACCAAACAGACCAATCACCACAGATTAGCGTCACGCAAAGGAAGGGTTTGGAAAAATGAATCATTGAGCGAATCTTTGGGAGTCATTGAGCAAGTAATGTAAAAATAAATGCATATTATAAGACAATGAAAAAAGTGTTTTTTGACCTTACATCAACCTGTTGTTGGGGACTCCCAAAACCAAAATATTAACCTTTCATTACCCATAATAGGGGCACTTTAATGTTTTGTGAAGCGAAAATCTGCATGTTCGTAAGAAACAAATCCATCATTAAGACATTTTTTAACTTCAAACTGTTGCTTCAGGGCAAAATACTTATCCTCAATCCATAATATTGCTTTCTCCAGTGAAAAAGTCATTTCATTTGAATCAGGAGAGACGTGCATAGATCAAGCACCGTTTACAAGCAAAAACAGTGCTACACAAATATTGTATGATAGTGGATTTTAATGTGAGAGTAACAGGAGATGAACTTTTCACTGGAAGGAGCAGTAATATGTATTATAGATTGATATTTTGGTCAAAAGCAACGGTTTAATGTTAAAACGTCTTAATGAGGAATTTGATTCTCACAAACATGCAGGTTTTCACTACACAAGACATTAACTGATGGACTGGAGCGGTGTGGATTACTTGTGGATTATTGTGATGTTTTTATCAGCTGTTTGGACTCTCATTCTGACGGCACCCATTCACTGTAAAGGATCCATTGGCGAGCAAGTGATGTAATGCTATTTCTATTTTAACTAACATTAAAAGTTCACGTAAACTAATATTAAAAAACAAGTGCTATTAATTCTCTTCTGACCAGTGCAAAGCAAAAAGATCATGTTCCCAGATACTGTTTTCCAAGATCAACTTAAACCTTCTGTAATTCAATCTACACATTTCATCCGTGCGCAGTGGCAGAGATTTACGGCCAGACCTTTAATGGAAGCAGGACTTCACATGACTTGCCCCATCACAGTGGCCTAAGGCAGGCGGAAAAATAAGACTGACCTTTTCCCAGGCCGCTACACTGGGATAAGTTCATAGACTTCAGCGTTAGGAGCAGAACGGGCAAAGGAGAGCTGGAGAACTTCAAAATACACAATCACTTCACAAAAGGAAAAGGAAATCTAGACTTAAAAGACAAGAGATTGAAAAGGGAAAACAGTGGGGACGATAGGAAGCTGTTCGGGGTTTTGACCGTGTGACTTTTTCAGCTCTACTGCATTGCTTTCCGAAATATGTTTTAGAAAAATACAATTCCAAGAAAACTGGAATGAAACAGATGGTACAAAAAAAGTTAGTGGTTGGATTTACAATGTTTTGATGTTTTAATATCATGCAAAACAAAATAATTAATTAGTTAGTTTAAATTTGACACTAATTTAAAAGTGAAATGTTTTTTATTACGTAGTTCATTAGATCATACCCGCAAAACAGCCTCGTTGACAGAGATCTGAACTTATTTCAGTTGACTCAGAGACAAAAGACAATAAGAAATTCAAGGCTGTTCCCTCAAATCATGCCAAAACATAGATCAATATGAATCATTTTGTGTAAACAAGACCTCCCAACTCTTTCTGCCATCAAAGCGCTACATGGCGAGAACTGAAATAAAGATCTATTGTCTCACCTCATAGAGATGCGAAGGCTCGGAGTCAGTGAGAGCTTAAGTCAGGCACATTTGTACAAATTTGCTGTGAGAACTGACAGACAGAGGAGAGACTGTTCAGACGCTCTTCATTGGCCTGTCATGCAACATCTAGAGCGGCAAAAACTGCTTTTCAGGACTCACGCTTTACACTGAATTTCAAGTAGTCATTTTCAAGTGGTTAAATGTAATTGTCGGCTACAAATAAAACTATTAACAAACATTTTTGTTAAGCTGAAGAAAAAAAAAAAATATTAGAAATATAAATATTTAAATAAATAAATAATAGAAATGACAAAAGTATTTTTTTTTGTTGTTAACTGAAATAAAGCTGAAATAATATATAAATATTAGATGAAAATGAAAAACTTAAACGACCGAAAATGTGAAATATTGCCTTGGCAATTAACTGAAATAAAGTATTAAAATATACTCAAATTAAAGTAAGGAAACAATAATATCGTAATTTAAAAAATAAAATAAAAAATAAATATATATATATAGATGAAAATTTAAAACTTAAATGACCATACAAGCATTAAAGTGGAAAATGTATTAAAACTAAATAAACAAGCAAGAAAATCTTAACAGAAACATTTTAAAATATAAATAAAAATGACAAAAGCGCTTAAAAAAAATCACTCAAATTTAAGCTTAAATTAAAATGAAATCTAAAATTATATTTTAAAAACTCATTCAAGATATAAATAAAATAATGCTCTATTGCACAAAATTAAAACAAAATGCCATTAAAATCTACAAAGAAACGCTTTAAAAATATATATATATATAAATGAGAAGGCTTTTCTTAGTTTGAGTAATTTATTTTTAAATATCTTATTTATTTTCATGACATTGTGGTCAGTAACACGTTTATCGTAGATTCAGTTGGTATTTTCTTGTACCTTGTGTAGTTTTTGGCCCACATAAATTATACCGAGAATTCTGCTCATGATGCATGCTTGTTTTTCCTGAAATCTCACCTCAGCGGACCATCTCTCTCCAGGATCTGCTGAGAAAACATCCTGGACATCAGCTCTGGCTTACAGCACAGATAATGGCCCATCAACAGGCTAGTTCCTCTCCGGCTGGACCAGCGCAGCTGGCAGCGTTCGGCTGATTCACTCATTTCTAACACCAGGAGAAAATCGCCTGTCACTCCAGGTCCAGAAACCGTTCTCTTTTGCACCACAGTGGTAAAATGACCCTCTAACCACTGTTAGGACAGTCTAACGGTAGACACACTTCACCTCTAGTTCAAATCAGAAGAGCTATGCTGTCAAACTTGACTGCATTATTTTTATCATGCATTCAGTTATATAAACTTGGTATTGTGCATTTAGATTTGTAAAGACTTCAAAAGTTTTATCATTAACTAAAACTAAGACCTATCACTATAAAACTATTATTGAATAATAAAAACATTAATAAAAAACATATGCATATACACACACACATATACATATATATGCATACATATATTTTTTTGCGACCTGTGAGAGAGATATATATATATATATATATATACATATGATTCACTGATTAATAAAAAGTTTAAAAGAACAGCATTTATTTAAAAAATAAATTTTGTGTTACAATATACAATGCTATTCAAAAGTTTGGGGTCAGTAATTTTTTTTTTTTCTTTTTTTAAGACAAACATTTTTATTCAGGAGGGATGTGTTAAATTACTAAAAAGTCATAGTAAAGACTTATATTGTTAGAAAATATTTATATTTTGAATGCATGCTGCTCTTTTTAACTTTGTATTCATCAACGAATAAAAGAAAAAAAGTATCACATGTTCCAAAAAACAATATGAAGCAGAACAACAGTTTCAACACTCATAATAAATCAGCTGAAGACTGGAGTAATGATGCTGAAAATTCAGCGCTGCATCACAGAAATAAATGATATTTTAAAGTATATTAAAACAGGAAACCAATATTAGAAATTGCAATAAGATTTCACAATATTACAGTTTTTCTGTATTTTTGATCGAAGTAACTGAAATAAAATGCTAAAGTACAAAAATTACTAAATTATTAAAACAGACAAATATCTTATGAATGAATGACAAACATACCTAACAAAAATTGCTTTTGTTAACTGAAATAGAGCTAAAATAAAATAACTTGAAAACTTAACCAAAATGTTGAAATGTTGCATTGAAAACACCTGAAATAAAATACTTAAGTATAAAAGTACTAAAACAAACAAATCTTAATAGAAACAAAAAAATAATAAAAAAATGACCAAAGCACATAACAAGTGAAGTGAAGTGACATACTGCCAAGTATGGTGACCCATACTCGGAATTTGTGCTCTGCATTTAACCCATCCAACGTGCACACACACAGCAGTGAACACACACACACACACACACAGCAGTGAACACACACACACACACACACACAGCAGTGAACACACACACACACAGCAGTGAACACACACACACACAGCAGTGAACACACACACACACACACACAGCAGTGAACACACACACACAGCAGTGAACACACACACACACACACACAGCAGTGAACACACACACACACACAGCAGTGAACACACACACACACACACAGCAGTGAACACACACACACAGCAGTGAACACACACACAGCAGTGAACACACACACACCGTGAACACAGTGGGCAGCCATTTATGCTGCGGCGCCCGGGGAGCAGTTGGGGGTTCGGTGCCTTGCTCAAGGGCACCTCAGTCGTGGTATTGAGGGTGGAGAGAGCGCTGGACATTCACTCCCCCCACCTACAATCCCTGCCGGCCCGAGACCGACTCTCTAACCATTGGGCCAATTAATTAATTAATTTAAATGGATAATTTTTAAGGAATTAATTTGATTAATTCTAACTCAATTCTCAATAATAGTTGAATTGAATAATATTGCTTGTAATCTGTTGCCACAGTAGATGTAGTGTATTATTGTTTACAGTGCACAGATTTGACATGATGCTTGTTTTCATTTGCTAATTCTCAGAGCAGACAACACTTTCCTCCAACAATCTGAAAGCGTCTTGTACTAATTAAGAGTGAGAAAACCTTTTTTTCTAGTGAATATACTGCAAACCTGTCCTATTCTCAAGAGCATGCAAACTATGTACAGTTACATTCATTTAACAAAGCAAAATAAAGATGGATTTAAAATGCCCATATGGTAAAAAATATGTATTTTAAAATAAATGTAAAAATGGTCATGTGCTTTTTAAATATATATAAATATATTTACATAAATATGAGCCCATATATATATATATATATTATATATATATATTACAATTTTACAACATAAAATTGACGTATTATTAAATTATAATAAATCCAGTTTAGGTAACTAGCCTAAATGGACACTATTGTCATCTAAATATATTTTCAGTTTCAAAAATATATTTCATTGAACTTCACTGTTTACAGCATGTAGTCTATTTAAAATATATTTTGGCCATAAAACAGTTTTTCGTTTGTTTGTTTTTTTGCCATATGCTTGTGATTATTGCCATATGAATAGTTTATTTCCATGCATAGTTTTTAAACAATAGTTTATTCCCATGCATATTCCACTATGATGATCTCAGCATCACATGGTATTCGCATGTATAAAGCAGGGCATTCAACATATTTATAATGCAACAGAATTAAACGTTCCCTCGTGGCTCCAGAGAAGCATTTGTAGTTGCATAATGGCACTGTAATATGACATAAAAGCAAAGCATTACCGCGGGAGAAAATATGCTTTTTGTGCCATATTGATTCAATTATCACACTTTTTTTGGAGTCAGCCTCGAGGCGCACCTGTGAGCTCATTTAAACCAAGAAGCTTATCGCCAAACGCTGACTGTGTGTGTGTGTGTGTGTGTGTGTGCTTGTTTGCATGCATGATGTGAGTTTGTGTTTGGAGCTAGCAGAAAATGGAAAGTGTATATGCACACATTGCTCTATTGTCCATCTGATTGTATTGAAGTAAAGGAGTGTGAAGCCGCAGCAACAGTCAATAGCATGAAATTGGAAACTATGAGGCCGCGTTTCAATCAGGGGAGGAGGGAGAGCCACTAAGTCTATTGACTTACGATCCTGTCACAATCCCTTGATTAAAAATATAGCTTGGTTCAATTTCACAGCATTGACTGACTTATTGATTGCTATTTCTGTACTTGAAGTAGCTTTCGCAAGAAATGAATTGTAGTTATTTGGACTAGGGGAGAACATTACTGAAGGCCGGGGGACCATTCACAGCCGGCGTAATGCTTTACTTGCCGTTAAAACCCAGAAAATATTATAAATTTTATGCACTTTACTTTTCAACAGACAATATCCTGGGAGCTCAACAAACTGTTGGGAAATTTCCCTAAGACTCCATGAAATCTAAACTGGAGTTATGTGGCTTTTAGCTTTGAACTCATCTATAGTACGCTCCTAAAAACTGACAAAATCTTACATTTTCAAAATCATTTAATCTTACATTTATAAAGGTGCCAAGCAAGTAGCAAAATGTTGGGTAAATATACAATTATCATATTTACTTTACATTCAAAACATTTAAAAGCCTACAGTATATTAATATAAAATTTAGAATATTTTATTTCTCTATTTCTCTATTATAGTTACCATTAACTAGATATCATAGTTTTTATTGATATTTTGAATTAGTTTTTATTTTTATTATTTAGTTTTTATATTTAGCATAAGTAGCTGAAATATATATATATATATATATATATATATATATATATATATATAAACAAACTATTTTAAATACATAAGGACAAAATGGCAAAAATAAATAAATAAATAAACAAATAAATAAATAAATACATTTCCAATTAAAAATGGCCAAAATATATTTTCTAAAATATTTTTAAATATATTTATGTAAATATGAAGCAAATGACTGGCGAACAATATATAGATTAACAAATATGTTTTTACATTTATTTCCAAATTTGCAAAAAAAAAAAAAAACATTGTCAACTTTTTTTCCCATAAAATTTGTTTTTAAATATATTTATATAAATGTATTTCTACCAATATTTTTGGCCACTTCATTTGTTTATTTTTATATTTTTGAAAATCAAAAATGGTAAATATAGGCTACATTAAAAAAGAAAAAAACATTTAAAAATATATTTTGCCCCACATATTTCAATCCAAGAAAATAGATTCACAAAAAAATTATGTGTTGAATAAAAAACAGCAAGGAGCACATATGTATACAGTATATTAATATTTTGGTTTACTGTTGTTTTTATTTTTATTATTTTTTAATGGTTTTACCAATTTTTTAATGGTGTTATTTTTTAATGGTTTTTATTGACTTTTTTAGATGTAATTTTATGGAACTGTAATAACACTGGTCCATGCAGCACCTAATGATCAAGAAACAACCACTAACTTTTGCAAACCCAGTAACAAGTCCTTCAGAAGTTCTCACCCATGCTAATTGGCACTGGAAAAGTAGAGAAACGCTGTAGCTTCACCCTGGCTCCAGGAAAATGCGTAAAAGCCAGTGAATCTGATTGAAGCTTGAAGCTCTTGTCATTTCTGTGTGCAATAAACATCAGATGATCAATGAGCGGCTGCTGCACGGTGGCGTCTGAGGCCAAGACTATCCATTACCCCTAATGTTGAGCTTTGAGGAACATCAGTCTTTCCAGAAGGCAGAACAGAACCATAATCTGACTTGGATGTCTTATATGTGACCCGGTGATGTGAGAGGTCAAACCAGATCATGTTTCAAGTTCTTTGTACTTTTCTTGGAGAAACTCGGCTCTCACTTCCATCTCTGCCGCTGTCTGAATCACGCATTGACACACAGGTGCAGGTGTTTGATGGGCTGGAAATGGATGTCAGTCCGTAAACCGTCCCTACACTGCATCGCCAACTCTGTCACAGCTGCTGGAGAGATGATGCTCTTTCTCACCCTCAGCTCGAATTTCCTTTGCCTTTAACCCTTTGTTGCATAATACTGTATTTTCTTAATTCTACAAGCACATGACAATATGAGAGCAAATAAGCAATTAAACTTCCTGTTTTTTATGATTGGCTGCAAAATGTTATGAGCTTCATTCATTTGGAAAAAAAAAAAAATAGGCATACAATAAACGCCAATACTGGCATATTTTCTGGGACCCAGAAAAACTTGGGACCCTTGGGACTATTTTTTTTTATTTTTTTTTATTCTTCTGTAGTCGGTCAGTCTAATCATTAGGATGTCTTTATGACTGTAGCTTGATTTTGATCAAAAGTGTATTGAGTACAAGTATGTGCAATTTATGTAAATAATCTATATTTGTAATGTTTTATTTTCTGATGTAAAGGTGTACAATGTACATGGGTGATTGTTTTTATTTATTTTTGTTTCTAAACACTGCTTCAATGATTATCTTGTGCATATTTGGCATATACTCTATAATTATGTAATGAGGGGATTCTTGTTTTGTTTTTTTGGTTTATATAACTCAGATATATATATATAATCTGACATTTAACTGATATATATAACTGATTTTTTTATTATTATGAAAGTTCAATATATATATTTTACTTTTTATTTTTCAATAAAGCTATTTCATGATTATTATTATTATTATTATTATTATGGTAACTAATCTTCATTTTAGAGTTCTGTGTCTGTGAGATTTGAACTAAAATAATATTTATAATATTAAGGCATAGCAAATTAATAAATACTGATAAAAATCTATATTATATTATATCTATATTATATTATATGAATATAATATTTAGTTTACATTCAGATCATACAACATCCTCCAGTATGTGGGGGAGAAACCAGTTTATCAAAAAAATTAAAATAAAATAATATATATATATATATATATAATGTATATTTGTAATTTTCATCTGATATATATTTTCTTTTAATACATTCTAAAAATACACTTTTTTTATTATTTCTCTTTATATGTTATATTACGTGTAGCCACGTTGACTATAACATTTTAGTATAATTGAGATATTATCTTTTTTTTTCATTTCTAGCATTTTTATGTCATGTCTGAATAATTTTTGTTATGTCTGAATAGTTGTTATACATTTTAGGTTTAGTTTGTTATTTTTGTACATGAAGTTAAACTAAATTAAAATGAACTAAAATAAAACTTCATTTTAGTCAGCCATATAAATTGTATGTTTATAACTTTAATGTATATAACTTTTATGTTTATTGCGTTAATCCAGTGAATATGGTGTAAAAGTTATTGTTGTTTGGTTTGTGTTTGTTTGTTGTTTTTAAGATACTTTTTTATATTGTCCATTATTAAAGATAATTTTTAGTATTAACAATCAAGTAAAAATAAATAATTAAAACTGATAACTATAAAGTAGCAGTTAGTTTACTTTAGTCTGACATCACCATAAACCCCATGAAATACTAATTTTAAAAAATATATATTTTAATATTGCTTTCATGGTGCATTCAATTAATTGGTTAAATAAGAAGGAACGAACAAACAAATGAGATGCTTTCTGTCTTGTAGAGAGTAATGAAGGATAAAGAAATGTGAATTGCAGATTTGCCCTTGCCGCTTGCTCTTGTTCACGTGTCAAGGGTCGTATCAAACCAGCACGGTGGCTGCTTCTCCGTCTTGTCTTTCAAAAACAAATCTACCACATGCGGAGCATCAGATGTTTGAAAAATGAAGCAAAACACTATTTTCTCTACCATAACAGCAATTAAGCCCATTGTCTACAGCATGCAGTAAATCCACACATTTAAAACAGGTCTGTAAATGTGTAAAAAGCCTAATAATTACCAAGTGAAATGGCAGTGTTTGATTTCTAACACTGAATGTGTCTGTACACTTTCAAACTTAAGACACCTAGAGAGGCAATCTCGTCTGGTCTCCATAGCAACAAATAAATTTTAGCTCTTGACCTTTATTGAATAACAGAATTACGCACAGCAGTTATGCTCCAATTAATAGATGCCCGGAGGCAGGCCATTTACCACCCATAAATCATGCTTTGGAAGGCAAATTCTAAAATCAGTGAATTTCCTATATATCAGTTTACTTGTGCTCTTAATTTTTGTGTTTGCCAGACTCCAGCCTCGGCTCCAATCAAAGAAAGTTCAGTCTAATCAAGTCTGGTGTTACACTGGAAGCAATAACGCACAGCCAAAATAAGTATGCACAATTTATGTAGGCTGTTATTATGTTGTCTCCTCTCAAACAAAAGCAGCAGACATCTGAGAACATGCATGGAAATATACCAGATAATGAGTTCGCTAGTTTACTGAGTATATTTCCATTTTTCAAATCAGCATATTGTCAGTTATAAACTAAGTGCAGATTAAGTCATCATCGTCATCATTTCTCAACACAATTTAGTTTTTTATTCGCTAATGCTATAGTATGAGCTAAAATACTCGTTGGGTAAAGGATGGCCAGGCAAGTGGACCTCAACTACCCTGTTTATGTAGGTTTCATTCCTTAATTTACATCATTTCAACCAAATAGTTTTCATTATCATAATTACTGTTAACAAGCAGGATATACCTTTGCCAAAATGTGCAGAATGCTGTATTCCACAATGCAATGTCCTCAACTTGACCTTATATTCCCAGTGTGACAAAGAAACAAAAAGAGTCCATTTCTTGACTCGTAAATTCACTAAAATAAAATAAAATAAAATAAAATAAAATAAAATAAAATAAAATAAAATAAAATAAAATAAAATTAAATTAAATTAAATTAAATTAAAACCAGTAAGGGCTTAATTAAACATATTTTTCAAATTCAAAAAATATTTGGTTTCCCTTTCATATACTGAAATATATTTCAAAATGTATTTCAAGGGAAAGAAAATAAATGTAAAATTATACAGGAGGCTAAACTAAAACAACTAGTGATTAAAACTATGTACTATACACACACTACACATGGAAAGTCAAGTTGAGGGCATTGCATTGTGGGATACAGAACAATAATATCAACTCAAATAATCACACCACAAATTCCTCAGACCATTCTGGTCAACTTTAGTTGGCTCTACTAATCCTAAGGTTGAATATCATTGCTATAATAGAAATTCAATGATAACCGCTTTATAGAGCTCTGTTGTGCTTTAATGTGGCCAAGCGTATCAAAGTTCTGTCTTGTGTAGCTGGCTGTGTGAGAATCAGAGCCCATGGAGACAAACGGCCAATAAACAGCTGCTTTATGATGATAAGAAACCACATGATCACCAGAGAAACCATATCATTAGTGACCATAAACAAACATTACGGTCTGGTCACCTTTGAATCATGGTGTTCTACAATTCGACCGCTGCTTTCCACGCTTATTTACTGTAATAAGACGCACACTGCTGATGCTCCAAAAATGCCTGGCGTTTGCTATTGCAATTTGAATTTGCCTGCATTAAACATGCTGTGAAGGAGTAAAAGAACATATTTGTAAAAAAGCAGAAATAAGCAAGGATTATAGTCTGATTCCTTGCTGCACAAAATATGAAAGGTATCGCTCGTTGGCATTTGTGTGAGTTAATTCAGTTGAATACTTACTTGCAAAATCGTCAATTACCATTCACTCTCAGCGTTGCCAGGGTTGTGTTTTATTGCTCTACAACTAGGTTATTTTGAAAATGCCATCGCAGGAAAAATTGTAAAGACGCAGGTTGGGGTTTTTAGTAGACTTTTACAATGTACTGTGGCCGCCAAAAGGTTTTTTTTAGACAAATGCAGACTACAGTCTTATTCTAGTCTATTTGTAGACAAAGAAACTTTCAAATGAATACCTGGCAACCTAAGGACCGCTGAAAGCACAAGTAAGGGAGAAATGCATTTGCTCTCAGGTGACAAACTAGACATTGTGTAAGATTCGCCCACATCAGGAATTTTAAAGCAGGTTAATTGAGTTTGCCATTGTAGATGAATTGCTTGTGTGTAGACAAAACAAAGAGAGAAGCAAAGAGAAAAGAATCTGCAGGCTATTAATAATACTCAGGAATGAAATCAAAGTTGATTTTAATTTAATGTCAATGAAAAGCTAGGTCAATTTGTCACGTATGACTGATATTTGTATTTATATCTAACATTTTAAACAATTTATCATTCTAAGTGCTTCAAAAAAGAAAAAAAAATCTATAAAAAATATATTCTATAGTTATGCACCCTTCTCATGGGCATTTTAATTATTTTGACCTTTCAGTGTGAGTTAAATCTCTTTTTTGGCTCATTTTACCTTTAAAAGAAAACCCTCTTAATAATTTTGCACATCTGAATACAAGTTTTTTTGTTTGTTCTTCCAGCATTTTTTAACAATTATATATGACATAAATAATTACAGCCATAATTGCTGAGTTTTCAAGATTTATGTGTTTTGTATTTGGTAAAATATAATAATAATAATAAATAAAATAAAAAATAATATATAATAAACAAATAAAAAACAAATAGGCCAGTGGTGTGGACACAGGAAAAATATTGGGGGGAGTTTTTTTGAGTCAGGTTTGAGCTGGAGATTTTTCTGGGACCTGGCAACACTAATTAATCTCAACTGATTACTCTTACTCTTATTTCCTAGTCAGCAATGAGATTAAATAAGAGAGTATCAGAGTTTTCTCATATCTCCTCCAACATCTCAAACTGTGCTCAAATTTGCCAACATACCAATATCTGCCATAAAAAGGCACAATATGAAATATGAAATCAAACATTTCTCAAACTCTTCCAAGGCCAAATGATCTGAGCTGGTATTCATATTCATTGTATATGGTGTAAACTCTTACTGCATGATTGATTCCTTTGTGTCCATTTTAATAACTCTAATGAAACACATGTAACTCAGAAATCTCCTGAGCTATGAAAGGACATCCTCTGAGGAATACAATCCTCCTCTGGGACTAGAGGAAAGGTTTGTGTGCTATATTACAGCACTTATATACAACAATGAAAAACTGGGTCATTTGCATAAAACTCGTCGTTCATACTTGCAAAATTTAACAACCTCTCTCATTTTCAGTTCATCATGCAGAAAGGCCGTAAATCTTACCGTAATGAAGGTCAACTGCGATTTTTCGTCATTTATTTGGCTAATGGTGAGCTTTAAAAGCAACTAGCTTTCTGAAAATGCAAAAATAGAAAGAAACTCATTATTAATTGAGCCATTTCTCTCACATTTCACCTTGTTAATCATTTTCCAGCAGTACCGCCTGACCGGGGCTCTTAGATCATTACCGTGTGTATCATTACCATCCCTCGCAGTTCCCCGAGGTTGTCCTTAAGCAGCTACGCAACTCGCTGCATTTTAAACACAGACCTCCTTTGCATACATGTCCTGAAAAACCTTTCTAAAAGCAAACACAATTTCATTATGCATCTATAAATACTGCTGTGGCAGCTGGACTGTAGAGAAAACCTCTGAAAACATAATTTCACTCCTCCTAACCCCTTCTTACATTGTGAACACCACAGTAAAACATACTTTTAGTTTACTTTTGATTTACACCGTGCCGCGACAAAGATAGATCTGTCCCAGGTGAACGCTTAATGCAAATTTAAAACCACAGATGCCCAAAGGAACGCAAAAGTTACGGCGGTGCAAAAACGGGGCCGTAAACAGAATCAACAGCCGCATCGTTCATAAATAATGCCGCTATTAACTCAAAGCACTGCTCACTTTCTGTTGTCCTGTGGGATGGACTCATATTTTCAGTGTAGCATCGTATTGTGCTATAGGCAGATGACTGAAAAATACAAAGAGTTCATTGAGTGAGTCAGAGACATGGATCTTGAATGTATAAAACTGGAAAATATCAGCTGAGTGAACAAAATAGCTTCACAAGAACTATGTAAAATAAAGATGAAATAAAAAAAAACTCAATAAAATATGTATTTATGAAGACGTGCTGTAGGTTTCTTAAAAATACGAAATTCAGATGATTGCACTGATCACACACCCTACATAAACCATGGACTTCCTCTTCCTCTCTGCCGAGTATTGTATTGCGTTTATCACTCTCATAGCGATAGCTACTCTACGAAGCCCAAGTCATAGTCATAGTCATAGTCTTGCCTTGCTTTACCTTGTGTGTTCTCTTGTGTTTTGACTCCTGCCCATGTTTTCTGGATTTACCCTTTTGCCCTGCCATTCAGACTCTGTTTGCACCTCGATTGGATTATTGCTCTCATACCTGGATTACCCCTTCTGTCAAGCCCTTTGGATATTGTACGACCATGCCTGTTTACTTGAGTGCTCTTCTGTCTTGCCCTCCCTATACCTGTTTGCTGTTTGTTCGACCCTGCCTGTTATTGACCATGCCTGTAAATAAAAGCTTGCACTTGGATCCGCACGTCTCACGTCTTGTTCGTCCCATTACAGTTACACTATACCCTGGACTACATTTCCCATCATCCATTGCACTGATTGCACACACACCTGAATGCACTGATTATACAGACGCACAGCTGAATCCCATCA